>NC_067147.1:1410000-1607296 GCF_903995435.1 Acomys russatus
TTTTTTTTCAAAACATTTTTCAACCACATTTTGCTGAATCTTCAGCTACAGAGCCTAGGGATACAGAGGACTGGCTGCATTTGGGTGAGCTGTTGTTTTCTGAGTGACTGTCTGTGTTACTTAATCACATGTAATCATATATCACATCACTGGTGTGGAACACACTAACTTTTCCATTTATGCATCAGTTTCACATTTTAGCTTTTTTATTTTTAAAATATATCTTCATTTTACAAATAGGTGATCCCATACTAATGTATTGGTAGTAGGGTTTTCATCAACATTTTAAAAATTGTTCTTGCGTTGCGATCGAAACTTAACCATCACTGTGGATAAATCTGTGTACATTTAATGTCTCCCCATCCAGGATCAGGAGGCACTGTTATTTGATCTCTAACAGTGTGTCTTGAGGTGAGGAGCTCCGTGAGCATTTACTCTTTGAGGAGGCCCACAGAAAATGCTCAATCTAACTTTCACTGTCTTTCTTCTTAACTTTAAAAGAAATGTTGCAGTTATTATGAGGTAAGTGCTAACCGATAATGCATGGGCATAGATGACAGCACAAACAGGAACCATGCCTGCTGGCTAGTTTTATGTCAACTTGAAGCAAGCTAGAGTTATCTGAAGAGGGGAACTCAATTGAGAAAATACCTCCATGAGATCTGGCTGCTGTAGGGCACTATTTAAATTACTGATTGACGTAGGAGGGCCTACCCTATTGTGCATAATGCTGTGCTGATGGTTCTGCCTTCTATAAAAAAGCAGGCTGAGCAAGCCAGGGGAGCAAACCAGTAGGCAGCACCCCTCCTGTCTCAAGGCTCCTGCTTGCTTGAGTTCCTGCTCTGACTTCCTTTGAAGAGGAACAACAGCATGGAAGGATAAGTAAATTAACCCTTTCCTTCCCAAACAGCTTTGGTGTAGTGTCTCATCCAGCAATAATAACTCTAAGACACCAAGAGTCTTCACAGAAGCTTCATTTGGACAGCAAAGATGTTTTCATGACAGTTTTTAATTTATTTTTATTGTTGCTATTATCTGTCTAGTGGCAGAGAAAACACAACACTTATACTTCATTGCTCTTTTTCTGCAGAGTGCATACCTAAGCATTCTTTTTTCTTCTTCTTCTTCTCCTCCTCCTCCTCGCTTTTTTCTGAAACAGGGTTTCTCTATATAGCCTTGGCTGTCCTGGACTCACTTTGTAGACACATCCTTGATTCTTAAAGAGTAGGATACATAATATCACATAATTAAGGTTCAAAGGATGGATGTATATTGTTAAATGTTTGACAAATTTGGTTTTATATATATATTTTTAATTTTTTATTGAAAAATAAAATAATTCATATTACATTTCAATTGCTATCCCATCCCATGCATCCTCCCATTCCTCCCTCCCTCCTACTTTCACCCCATTCCCCTTCCCTATGTCTGTGACTGATGGGGATCTCCTCCCCTTGAATATGATGCTAGGGTATCAAGTTTCTTCTTGGTAGTCTGCTATCCTTCCTCTGACTGCCATTGGGCCTCCCCATCAAGGGGACATGGCCAAATAAGGGCACCAGAATTCATGTGAAAGTCAGTCCCCAGTCTTCACTTAACTGTGGAGAATAGTCTGTCCCTTGGCTAGGTCTCGATAGGGGTTGATGAGGTTGGTTATATATTTAAAAATTTCAGTTAAGGGCATTCAGTCCCTGAAGTAAGTTGGCAGGGTAACACTGCATAGATGTTAACAGGTCGATGCTTGTGTTTTTCTTTGAAGCATGATGTCTGCATGCTCTCTGAGGGCTATGGCCAAGTCTGTTTGCTAACCTAGATTCACAATATACTTGGTACTGGCCTGTGCTCAATATATATTCATCACATTAGCAAATAAATGGCTTTACCTCTAGAATCTTTGAAACCATGTGATTTGCACATGGAGCCATACTCTAAGAATCCCTATATGTGTTTGCTCTTCCCAAAGATCCAGGATGTCTACTCCTCTGTGCTCTCACACAGTATTACTTCTACTTTTTTCCAACTAGAAAATTATTAATGAAAGACCATCCCACAAGAAACTCCTTCCTAGGAGGTTCACTAGTGGTGATCGACCTGCCCTTGCTATAACCTATATTACTTGAGTTTCATATGTGTGTTTTTCCATGTAGACTTTGGTGTAGGGGCATACATGCAGAATAAGGCTCACTTATGCCCTTTGCCTAAGGACCATAAAGACATCATTGCCTGCTTATCGATTTAACACACTCTTCTGGGATTCCTAGCAACCAGAACAGGATTATTTTTGCAGTCAAATCCCCTCTTGAGTTCTTCCTAGCACCAGGCTACAATGGGAAGGAAGGCTATCGAATGGTTCTAGTGCTCATATTTTCTTACTAGAAAACCCAGATTGAAAGAAGAATGTTAATTTTAACCTTATTTTTATTTTTTATTGGTGTGTGTGTGTGTGTGTGTGTGTGTGTGTGTGTGTGTGTGTGTGTGTGATTTGTATATGTAGGTGCAGCTGCTGCTGCAGGGACTTTATTTTCTCCTTCCAGATTTGCATGGGTTCCAGAACTTGAACTCAAGTCATAAGGGTTATGCAGCAAGCTCCCTTAATGATGAGCCATCTTTCTACCCTTGAAAAAGAAATCTTTTGAGGCCTGGCTTAAATTTGAAAATATAATTTATGCATTGGAAGAATGTGGGCTGACTATAAAAAGATGTAATTCTTTAAAAGGGAGGGTGGCAGAACAGAAACATTTTATGGAGTCCCCAAGAAAGCATCTGGTTACCTATTTGTCACATTGGTAGAACTGGAGAGTCAGCATCTTCAGGCATGCTTTATAGTATCCTTTCAGATCAAGCTGTGAAGACAGGTGCACTTCAGTTCTCAATACCCATCAATGAAGCACAGACAGCTCATGAAATACAACTCTGGTTTTATGGACTGGGTTTTAGGATATGAGACAATTTAATATATACTTTTATTAATTTTAAATGCCTTTCATTTTTTGTTCTAGATTGAGGTGATGATATAGTTTAAGAGGATCAATATAAAAAAAAGATGACAGTGTTAGCTAGGTTGTGGTATAGACATAGAAAAAGAATGGAGCAGGGACTTTCTATTGGAATCTGTGGGCATTGGGGAGGTAGGAAGAAAGAGAAGTTTCTCAGGGTCCTTAGTTTGACAGAAGAGTCAAGGTAATGTAGGTGGAGGGACATATGAATGTTGTTTTATAAGAAAATTCCAAGTTTTCTTTACCAATAAAGACTCAGGAGCCAGATGCTGGGGTGAAGACTTGCTAGTTCAGAGAGGCAGAGGGAAAGCACCCAGCTGACCTTCCTATTCAGCTCATGTCCTGTTGGAAAAGGCCCAAAAGGCTCACTAGCTCAGTTGACAGCCCAGGCGGAAGTGGCCAAAAAGCCAAAGGCCAAAGGGTTGCTAACTCAAAGTCCCCCGCCCCTTCCCACCCAAAAGCCAAAGGCCATGGAGCCTAAGAGCTTGAAAGTGAAAGAACTAAATGCAAAAAGCCCAAGAGACCCTTCTACTTCTCCACGCTATCTTAAATACCCTTCAACTCAAAGTCCCTCCTATTCTTTAATCCCTGCCAGCTGGTTTCTTGCTCCACCTCTTGACCTAGGGTAAACTTTATTTAATCCTGTGCACAGAAAGCTCTTGGATCAAAGGTGTGTGTTAGGTATCAACCACATCAAACAAAAGACAGATTTTTACAGTTCACAATCCCAGGGATCACATTGGAATAAAATATCCTGCAACACATGAACAAGTTAGAATATTCTCAGCTTCTGTAAAGATTTGATGAGTAAGCCTCCCAGGAGACAGGTATGAATTGAGAATAGGTAACTTTCCACAGGGAGAAACTAAAACAAGCACACATCTTTTTATTTTGATAACAATAATAGACTGCAAGGCATGCCTCCAGGACCTAAACATTGGTCTCATCTCTTTCTTGAACCAATTATTGAATTTCTTTACTTTCATTTTCCCTACTACCTACAGCAAGAAGAACCATGAAAAATCAGGAATTATATAAATGTTACGTTCATAGTGTTTTGGCTGTTGTATTTGAGGAAAACATCTTTCCTATCTTGGTGAGTCTAAAATTCTGAATGAAAATCGGTATCTATTGTATCTCATCTCTATCAACCTAAAACATCTATCTAGATCTAAAATCATCTTAACCTCTAAACAACTAAGCCTGATTGTAAAACTAAACTATCTTCAGCCCCATTAGAGAGTTGAGAAAGTATTAAATTAATTATCTGAGTAGACAGGAAGTGCAGGTTGGCAGGTTCCAAAATGAGAAAATGACAGTTTGCTTCCTGAACAGTCACCCAAGACTCTCTATAACATTGGAGCATCATCTTCAGCTTTCTGCCTCAATGTATCTGACAGACATATTTATGAGGCAGGACTCTTGAGGACTTGCTTACCCTGTCTTGGCAGAGTTTGGCTGTCAATTGTGCCTGCATCCACGCCTACCTATTTTTAGGCAGAATTCTGTCTGTAGCTGAAATGAGAACATTTTGCCCAGTGGCTTGTTTGCCACATTTGAAGCCATCTCCATAAGGAGGTTCACTGATGCTCATTATTTTCTTTTACATAGGCTGGGTGTCGCCACGAAGTAATCTGTCTCATTATCAAAGAATCTTTAAAATAATAAAAACATCTTTAAAGGCCATATTGTGTAGGTCTCTGAGGTTTTTGAAGACATATCTAACTATTTTACCTTATCTACCTATAGAATCATATATATATATATCTGTTATACCTAGGATGTATATTCTTACACATAGATAATCTAAAAATAGATTAGCAATTGACTTAACCATGATTTGATCAACTAACAATTAAACTTCTATTACTTAATTATCCTAAGCAGCCTGCAATAGCACTTTCAAAATATTGCAAGTAAACATTTTATTATACTTGTGTTGTATTGGTACTATACTTTATATTAGGTACAAATACACATATATTTGTGAAGATTAATCCTAAATTTGAATTCTGTACCAGTGTATCAAAATTAAACTTATTTTTCATCAATATACAAAATTCTATACCAGTGAATTAAAATAACCTTATTTGTGAGCAACAGTTAAGACTTTAAGTTGAGGAATAGATTTAATAACTTTTTGTTCTATCATCCCAATATATTCCTATATCCCCCTTCTTTCTTTTCAACCCCTATCAGAGAGACATCCCTGAGTCCTACCTCACTTTCTCTCTCTATAAGACCAGGAACAATTAATAACCAACTCCCAATGAAAACAAACATCTATAGGCCAAGAAAGCAACCAAAAACCTACCCAATCCTCATTAAGGGAACTGTAGTATCATTCCACTCTCTTAAGGTTTCTTCTGGCTGATTTGGAACAAATAATACCTTTGTAGGGGCCCAACGAAAATTGGGGAAACATTTAAACCAGCTAGGAATAGTATTTGTGGTCTAATTTCTAAATGTTGAGAAAGTCCTATGTGGGACAGACTGAATTGCTGGACTATAGGGATTGGTAGCTTTCTTTGACGCTGTCCTGTTCTGATGAGGAGCCACAACTGAAGGGCTTGGTAACAGAACATGAAGGATGCTGGATGTCAGTGTCCAGTATGCCGTGAGGAATAAATTCTGTCAAGTCTGATCTAGACTCAGTGTCAAGTTATTTTGTTCTGAAAACATAGTTTCTCACAAACATTACATAGTCCTAAAATTATAAAATATGAGGTGTGTGTGAAGCACAGAACAATTAAGTCTGGTTTTCTCCTCTTTGTATGAGCAGAAGTAAGACATCTGCAAATCTTCATTGATGCTACAGGAAGAATGGTGTGTAATAATAAATCACATAGAATATGTAACCAAAAGAAGCATTGTCTATGCATAGACACCCATGTCTGAACCAGTCTCAGAACTATTCCCATGTAGTGGGATTAGCAATATGTTACCTGATTTTTCTGCAGTTTGAATTCTTCAGATCCCCGCTGCATCCCTCATTCCCTCTCCCTCCATCCCCTAGTCCTCAGAAAGAGGAGTCCACTTCCCCTAAGATCTGACCTCAGCCTATCAACTCTTATCTGCACTACCTGTATCCTCTTGCTTTGTGGCCTGGCAAGGCCTCCCTGTCAGAGGAACGTGATCAACTTTAGGGGACTAGAGTCTATGTCAGGAGTATTCACTACATCCCGTATTGAGAGATCCAAAAGGAGACTGTGCTGCCTAGCTACTACATTTGAGCAGAGGGTCTAGGTCCACACCATACATGGTCCTTTCTTGGTGCATCAGTCTCTGTATTGTAGTGTGGTTATCCTATATTAAGTGGCTAATATCTGCTTATGAGTGAATATATTCCCTGTGTGTATTTCTGGGTCTGGATTACCTCACTCAGAATGATTGTTTCTAGTTCCATCCATTTGCCTGAAAATTTAAAGATATCCTTGTTTTTAATAGCTGAGTAGTATTCCATTGTGTAAATGTATGGCAGTTTCTTTATTCATTCCTTGGTGGAGGGACATCTAGGTTGTTTTCATATTCTGGCTATTACAAATAAACCTGTTATGAATATAGTGGGGCAAATGTTGTCATTGTATGGTGGAGCACCTTTCTGGTATATGTTTAAGAGGGGTATGGCAGGTATTGAGGTAGAATTATTCTCAATTTCCTGAGAAAGCACCAGGTTGATTCCCAAAGTGGTTGTACAAATTTTCACTCCCACCAGCAATGGAGGAGTGTTTCCCTTTCTCTAAATCCTCACCAGCATGTGCTGTCACTTGAGTTTTTGATCTTAGCCATTTGGACAGGTGCAAGATGGAATCTGAAAGTCCTTTTGATTTGCATTTTCCTGATGGCCAGAGATGCTGAGCAAACATTTAAGTGTTTCTCAGCCATTCAATATTCCTCTGTTGAGAATTCTCTGGTTAGCTCTGTATCCCATTTTGTAATTGGGTTATTTGCTTTGTTGGTGTTTAATTTCTTGAGTTCTTTATGTATTTTGGATATTAGCCCTTTGTTGGATGTAGGGCTGGTGAAGATCTTTCCCCAGTCTGTAGGTTGTCTGTTTTGTTCTGTTGACAGTGTCCTTTGCCTTACAGAGGCATTTTAGTTTTATGAGGTTCCATTTATTAATTGCCTGAGCTGTCAGTGTTCTGTTTACCAAGTTGTCACCTGTGCCAATGAGTTCAAGGCTGTTCCCCACTTTTTCTTCTGGTGGATTTAGTGTGTCTGGTTTTATGTTGAGGTCTTTATTCCATTTAGACTTTAGTTTTGTGCAGAGTGATAAATATGGGTCTAGTTGCATTTTCTCCATGTAACCATCCAGTTAGACCAGCACCATTTGTTGAAGATGCTATCTTTTTTCAATTGTTTGGATTAGGCTTCTTTGTGAAAAAAATCAAGTGTTTGTAGGTTTGTGGGTTTATTTCTGGGTCCTTGATTTGATTTCTATTTCTATAACAGTATTATGCTGTTTTTATTACTGTTCCTCTGTAGTAGAGCTTGAGATCTTGGATAGGGATTCCTCTGGAAGATTTGTTTATTGTACAAGACTGTTTTAGTTATTCTGGGATTTTTGTTTTTCTATATGAAGTTGAGAATTTATATTTCAAGGACTGTAAAGAATTCTGTAAGGATTTTGATGAGAATTGTATTGAATTTGTAGATTGCTTTTGGTAAATTGGTCACTTTTACTATGTTGATTCTCCTGATCAATGAGCATGAGAGATCTTTCCATCTTCTGAAATCTTAAAATTATTTTTCAGAGATTTAGAGGTTTTTTTTTCATACAAGTCTTTCACTTTATTGGTTAGAGTTACACAAACACACTTTATATTATTTGTGGGTATTGTGAAGGGTTTAGTTTCTCTAACTTCTTTCTCAGCCTGTTTGTCATTTGTATGCAGGAGGGCTACTGGTTTTTTAGTTGATTTTGTATCCAGTCATTTTGCTGAAGGTGTTTCTAGCTGTAGGAGTTCCTTAGTAGAATTTTTGGGGTCACTTATGTATACTATCATATCATCCTCTGATAGTTTGTCTTCTTCCTTTTCAATTTATCCTATGGATCTCCTTTTGTTGTCTTATTGCTCTAGGTAGGACTTCAAATACTATATTGAAAAGTTATGGAGGGGACAGCCTTGTCTTGTCCCTAATTTCACTGGAATTGATTTAAGTTTCTCTTTGTTTAGTTTGATGTTGGCTTTAGGCTTGCTGTATATATTGTATCCTTGTTCTCTCCAAGACTTTTTAACATGAATGTATGTTGGAGTTTGTCAAATATTTTTCAGCATCTAAGGAGATGATCATGTGTTTTTTCTTTCAGTTTACTTATATGAAGGATTACATTAATGGCGTTGCATATATTAAACCATCCCTGCATGCCTGGGTCAAGCCTACTTGGTCACAGTGAAAGATACTTTTGATCTGATCTTGGATTCAGTTTGTGAGTATTTTATTGAGTATTTTTCTATCAATGTTCATAACAGAAATTGTTCTGAAATTCTTTCTTTGTTGAGTCTTTCTGTGGTTTAAGTAGGAAGGTGATTGTTGCCTCATAGAATGAGTCTGGCAATGTTCGTTCTGATTCTATATTGTAGAATAGTTTGAAGAGAATTGGTATTAGCTCTCCTCTGAATGTCTGATAGAATTCCGCATTGAGTCCATCTGGCCCTTGGCTGGTTTTGGTTGAGAGATTTTCAATGACTGCCTCTGTTTCCTTAAGAGATATTGGACTATTCAATTTGTTTACCTGATCTTGATTTGATTTTGGTCATTGGTATCTATCAAGAAAATTGTCTATTTCATTTAGGTTTTCAAATTTTGTGGCAGATAGGCTTTTGACATAAGACCCAATGATTCTTTGGATTTCCTTGCTATCTGTCATTGTGTCTCTCTTTTCAGTTACGAGTTTGTTGATTTGAGTACTCTCCCTCTGCCTTTTAGTTATATTGGATAAATGTTTGTCTTTCTTGCTGGTTTTCTCAAAGAACCAGCTCTTGATTTTGTTGATTCTTTTAATTATTCTCTTTGTTTCTAATTTATTGATTTCATGCCTGAGTTTGATGTTTTCCAGCCCTCTACTCGTCCTTGGTGAGTCTTCTTCTTTTTGCTCTAGAGCTTTTGGGTGTGTTGTTAAGTTGATGGTATGGTACATCTTTAATTTCTTTATAAAGACACTTAGCGCTATGAACTTTCCCCTTAGCACTACTTTCATTGTGTCCCATGAGTTCGGGTGTGCAGTGCCGTCAGTTTCATTGAGTTCTAGGAAGTTTTTAATGTTTCTTTTTATTCCCAGAGATCATTAAGTAGGGAGTTGTTCAGTTTCTATGAGTTTGTAGGTTTTCTGTTGTTTCTCCTGTTCTTAAATTCCAGCTGTAATCCACGGTGCTCTCATAAAATGCAAGAGATTATTCCGATATTCTTCTATCTGGTGAAGTTTGCTTTGTGACCAAGTCTATGGTTAATTTTGGGGCAGGATCTATGAGGTGCTGAGAAGAAGGTGAATTCTTTTGTGTTTGGTGAAATGTTCTGTAGATATCAGTTAGGTCCAATTGGTTCATGACATCTGTAGTTTCGTCGTTTCTCCATTTAGTTTCCGTCTTGATGATGTGCCTATTGGGGAGAGTGGGGCATTTTAGTTTTCCACTATTATTAATGTATGGTTTTCCATGTATGATTTAAGATTTAGTACATTTCTTTTATGAATGTGAGTGCTTCTGCATTTAGGGTATAGATGTTCATAATGGAGACATCATTTTGGTGTATTTTTCTTTGGATGAGCATGATGTGTTCTTCCCCTTCTCTTTTGATTAGTTGTAGTTGAAAGTCTATTTTATTAGATACTAGAATGGCTACTCCAGCTTGTTTCTTGGGTCTGTTTGCATAAAATACAGTTTACCAGCCCTTTATTCTGAGGTAACGTCTATCTTTAATGCTGGAGTAGGTCCCCTTTTCTCATCCATTCTGTTTGCCTGTCTCTTTATTGGAGAATTGTGGCCATTGATATTGAGAGATATTAATGACAAATGGTTGTTAATTCCTTTTATTTTGATGCTGGTGGTGGGAGAGTAAAGAGAGAGAGAGAGAGAGAGAGAGAGAGAGAGAGAGAGAGAGAGAGAGAGAGAGAGAGAGAGAGAGAGAGAGAGAGAGAGAGAGAGAGAGAGAGAGAGAGAGAGAGAGAGAGAGAGAGAGAGAGAAAGCTAGTGTCATGGATTTCTGGATATGAGGTTAGCCTCCTTGTGTTGGAATTTTCCTTCTTGTATCTTCTGTAGGGCTAGATTTGTGGCTAGGTACTGTTTAAACTTGCTTTCTCATGGAATGTCTTATTTTCTCCATCTATGTTGATCGAAAGTTTTGCTGGGCATAGCAGTCTGGGTTGGCATCTGTGGTCTCTTAGTGTCTGTATGACATCCATGAAGACCCATTTGGCTTTAATAGTTTCTGTTTAATTTTGACAGGTTTGCCTTTATATGTGTCTTGGCCTTTTTCTCTTGCAGCTTTTAATATTCTTTCTTTGTTCTGTACATTTAATGTTTTGATTATTATGTAGCAGAAGGATTTTCTTGTCCAATCTATTTGGAATTCTATAGGCTTCTTGTATGTTTATGGACATTTCTTTCTTTAGGTTGGGGCAGTTTTCTTTCCCAAAATGTCTTCTGGGCCTTGGAGCTTGGTGTTGTCTCCTTCTTCTATTCCTATTAGTCTTAGTTCTTGTCTTTTATATGTCCCAGATTTCTTGGGTGTTTTGTGTCAGGAACTTTTTAGTTTTAATGTTTTCTTTGATTGATGTATCAATAACGCTAATCACATCTTCCATATTTGAGATTCTCTCTTCTATCTCTTATATTCCGTTGTTGTTGCTTGTTTCTGTGGCTCCAGTTCTCTTCTCTATGTTTCCCAACTCCAAGATTGCTTCAGATTGCATTTTCTTTGTTGCTTCTAATTCCCTTTTGAGGTCTTGAATAGTCTTATTCATTTCTTTCTCCCATTTAATTGAATTTTCCAGTAATTCTTTATAGGATTCATTCAATTCCTTCATCTATTTGAATGCATTCTTCTGTATTTCTTTGATTTATTTTCCTTCTTTTAGGCTTATATCATTTTCATCACCTCAAATTTAAAGTTTTCTTCTTGAGATTCATAGGTGTTCATATCTCCAGAGCTTGCTGTGGTAAGACCACTGGTTTCTGGCAATGTTATATGGCTCTGAGTTTTGATGCTTGTCTTCTTGCACTGGCCTCCTAGACATTTGGTTTTCTCTGGTGTTAGCAGGCCTATTGGTTCCTACAATTGGGTCAGTGTCTGTGTCCCACATGAGCCAGGCAGGTTGGGAGCTCCCAGCTGAAGGTTCTATGCTAGGACTCCCTAGAGGCTGCCTCATGATGGTGGACATTGGGTGTTGGAGCATGCACCCAGCTCAGCTCTGCTGTATTCCCTGTCTGTATCCCAGTTGGGTCAGGCAAGAGAGGAAGCAGGCTGAGATTTTCCCAAGTCCAAAGCTGCTCAGGTGCATTACAGTCTTTCTTCAGATGGCAGAGCTCTGCCTATCTGCTCTGTGTTCTAGATGGGCCTGGCTGGTAAACAGCTGGGGGGGGGGGCGCTGAAAGAGATCCAAGCCCAAAGTTTCTCAGGTGCTCCACAGACCTTCTCGAGATGGCAGCAAGTTTGAGTTTTGGCCCATGCCAGTCTCATCTCTGCCTATCTGCTCTGTGTCCCAGATGGACCAGGCAGGTAAGCAGCTGGGGGGCTGAGAGAAATCGGAGCCCAAAGCTGCTGGGCTGCCTCACAGACCTTGAGATGGCAGCAAATGTGGGTTGTGGCCCACAGCAGACTTAGCTCTGCCTATCTGTTGTGTCCCAGGGGCAAAGCTGGTAAGCAGCTAGGGAGCTTACAGAGATCGGAGCCCAAAGCTGCTTGGGTGCTTCACAGGCTTTCTCGTTTTGGCAAGGCTCTGCCTATCTGCTCTGCTCTGTGATCTGTATGGACTAGGCCGGTAAGCAGCTGGAGGACAGACCGAGATCTGATCCCAAAGCTGTTTGGGTGCCCCACAGTCTTTCTAGGGATGGGAGCTAATGAGGATTGTGGCCAGCACTGGCACTCAGCTATGTTTGTCTTCTCTGTGTCCCAGATCTGGTAAGAAGCTGTGGGGCTGAGAGAGATCTGAGACCAAAACTGCTTAGGTGCTCCATGGGCCTTCTTGAGATGGCAGGGCACTGCTTATCTGCTCTGTGACCTGGATTGGTTAGGCCACTAAGCAGTTGGCAAGAAGAAAGAGATCCAAGCACAAAGCTTTAAGGGTGTCTCATAGTCTCAAGATGGCGGCTAAAGTGGGTTGTTCCCATGACTTTTCTGTGGGTTAGCTGGGTGGTCAGGGGTTGGACCCACATGTGTGCCACACAGTGTGGACCCCTCTCATCTGGGAATCAGCAGCACTGGTGTTTTGTAGTTCTCAGATTAGTCTTTAGGTTGCTGTGCAGTCATGGTGTCCTGCTAACCAGATGTGATGTGTGATCAGCACAACCAGGTTGGATCTCTCTGAATTTTTTTACTTTCATTTCTTTTTTTTTTTCCTGCTTTTGATAATTTTATTTTTTCTAATTTTGTAATTTAAATTTCCCATAGCACCTTGGCAATGTTGAAAACAAATACAAATACAAAGATGTTCATTTTAACAGTTTATGCATGAGTATGTGCCATACCATTTTTGTGGGGAACAGTTTTGACAATGGAACAAATCTAAGCTATAAACAGAAGCCAGAAAATTGATTCTGGTACCCCACTCCCCAACATTTAAGATAACATCACTCAAGGGACACCTGAATCAGTTGGAAAAACAAAAAAAATAGAACATTGATGTGGGTATCTACTTGCATTACTAATCAGTGTTCTGTGCTACAGAACTGCAAACAGAATACCTAGCCCACAGTTCGCAGACATCTGAGCCATGCCTTTAGGGCTACCTAAGAAGACATAACAAACTGTTAGTTTACAAATAAACATTAAGTTATTTAATAATCAGGTGACTTTTAAAAGAGAATTCAAAATGTCCTCATTCAGCTAATAAAAACTGAAGTGTCCATGCATACTCTTGAAAGCCCAGACTAGCTACTTAGCATATGCCAAAGAGTCTAAAGTTAGATTAACAGCCACCAAATTGTAAGGAAATATAAAAAATTAGGAAAAAATCCATTATATATCATATTTATATATTTAAGTATTAAAAAAATCCTCAAAAGGAACACCGGTAGGATTTGCTGAAGGAGGCAGAGGCAGGAGGATCACGAGTTTACTTTCATTTCTTTCTGAGACTATAAAGAGTTTATATAATTAGTAGGAACTATAATAAAAAGCAAATTCATTTATGTTTTTAAAGCAGTGTGCTCAATATTTGCCACCATCTTCATTGTCATCATCATTGTGTTCGTCATCACCATCATTGTCATGATGATGTAATGTGGACATAAATAGATGACATGGCATATTCATTGTGGCAGACATGAGAATAAGTCATAGAGACTTGGCTTGACAAAGTTCCAGAGACCTCCAACTGTCCAACATGATCCCTGGTCATCTAGAAGAGCTGTTGAGGCTTTGCTTGACAGAGTGTCAAAGATCTCCAGCTGACCACCACTGCCCCCAAATATTATGTATGGTCCAGGTATAATGTTGTTTAGAAATCTACTATTTCTCCTAAAACTGTTTTTTCTCTTTATTTCTCAGCCCTAAGGAAAATAATACAGGGAAAACCTTTTTCCCGAGGAAAATGCTGAAAGAGGGCATTTGACAATGATACAGCTTTTTGCTCTGACTGTAAGCATCCAGGCAGAAACTGCATGTAAGAAAGTGAAGACTTTGACATAACAGTACCTGGTTAGATACTGTTACCTGTAGAAACGTTTCCTTAGTATCTTCTTTGATAGCAATAGAAGGTGGGCTTAAATGTCATGTTTTACAGATATTTTGCAATAGAGGACCCCTTGGAGTTAGCCTGGGCTTGGATAGCACACCTGTTGGTCTGGGACTGGAAGCAGGTCAAGTTTTTTCTTTAGATAATATTTAGCTCAAGCTATGTTGCTGTGACCATCATGTAAACACATTGGCTTTAGCCCAGGGAAATTTATGATTAAATTTTCTTGTGTACTGTTTAAAAAATAGCGACCAGGTCATGCTGACCATTGCTTGGAAGTGAACTGATTTTTGCTGTAGGTTACAGAACTTTTTGTATTTCCTTCTTACTGTTTATTTTTGATTGCCCTAGTGATTGGAACAATGAAAAAAATCATGATGTAATCTGTAATGAAAAAAAATTGAACTTCATTTCAATAAAATACTGAGGTTGGCCCAAGACGAAGGGCAAGCATGTAACAGACATGCGACAGTAAGCTAGAGTGAGATGGGGCACAGGAAGAAACATAGGTAACAGCAAGCCAGAAAATTAGGAAGATGGGCAACAACAAGCAAAAATATAGAAAGATGGGCAACAGCAAACAAGGGGAGATAGTAGGACAGACAGCAAGCGATACAGAGATGGACATAGATAGAAAAGTTCTCCTAGGCTTTGAGACCTTCAGCCTGTACCGCATATGCCCGAGTCTCTGAGTATTTCTTCTTCCTTCATTCCTCAGCCTCTCCTCAACAACTTGTTCCTCTAGCTAGTTGCTCAGCTAATGGTTGATTGCCCTTAACCAGCCATTCACTGCCTGCTCAGTTCTCCCTACTGAGGATCCACCTCTCTTCACTCCTCTTCACCGTTGCTGGAGCTGGTCTTCGGTAGTAGCAATTCACCTCTAATTATGTCTACTATCCAGTATGCAGTAATGATTTCACAAGGATTCAACATATTTGTAAATGCTGATTCTGGGCTCTTGGTGATCTGTGAAGTTTGTTATTGTGGAGTATACATTTTGCTCATGTTTAAATATTAAAAATGTGGTTTTCACAATGATACAAAACATGATTTATGTATTTAACTTTTTATGTTTATTAATGTGTGTGTGTGTTATGTGTGTGTGTGACACATGCCACAACATGAGTGTGGAGGTCAGAGGACAACATTGGTTCTTTCCTTCTACCTTGTGAGTTCTTGGAATTAACTTGGATCATCAGGCTTGGTATCAAGTACGCTTGCCTGCTGAGCCAGTTCATTGGCTCTGCCTTACATTTTATATGTGATTTTAGATGTTTTTAAATTCACATTTTTATTTTTCAACAAGTATTTACTAAGTGCCTACTATGTACCAAGCGGTATATCAAATGATTGGCAGACAAAAGGTCTTTCCTTCTTAATGGATTTTTGAAGCAAAAAGATTTGCACCCTGTTCTTTGCAAGCAACTCATTAAATGTTAGGGTTTACATCACCCTAATTCTGAAAAAGGGTTAAATATTTCAAAATGTGACGCAAAAGTCAAAACTCTCTTCTTCTGGTATATGTGAAGATATGTATTTAAAAAGCCAAATCTTGAGGTTTTATTTTGTGACATAAAAATCATCCATATATGTAGCTCAAGATCAGATGCTGAGATTCATGCTGCCCCTGTCTACAGTCTTTAAACCCTGAATGCACGCATTATTGCGTGCTGATTTCTAGAATCTATCATCATAGAAATGAAAGGATAGAAGAGAAGAAAATAGAAGAACCATACAAGCAACAATTTATAGTCTGAGCAGGTTATATTTAGAAATATAAATACTATATATATATATATATATATATATATATATATATATATATATATATGTATATATTCAATAGCATTGAAAAATAGGCAACCAATTTGAGGAAGAGTGGACAGGGACTTGTTGGAAGGTTTGGAAGGAGGAAAAGGAAGGGAGGAATATTGAAGCTAGATTATAATCTTAAAAAAATCATAAGCCTGAAAATTAGGTACTTAAGCTCATCCATAGGATCCCAAGGGGTATGTCCTTACTTGTGATCCAAAATAAAATTCTAGGAGATGTTGAATTTATACAGAACACATTTAAAAAAATCTAAGCAAAATGCAAACCATGAATATGTTTTAGAGGTTTTTAAATCTTTGTTAAAATAATCTTTCAAGGCACGGAAAAAACAGTTGCATCTGTCTCTATTAAAACATAACCTTATATTCTACCAAGATTGAAGTTGACACAATTCAGGTCAGGTTTCCTAACAATAGAACCCTGCATCCTGCGAGCCCTAGTCTGTCCAATTCAGGCACTTTCTTCATCAGTTCCTGAACATTCAGCAAGTCCAGTCCAATCCTGTGCAGGAAAAGCAATTAAATATTTTAAACAGAGATAAGAGCATCACAAACACCCAGTTTCTATGGCATGGCTAGCTACCTGGACATGTAAAGCCTCTAAATGCAAGAATTTATTGCAGAATTTTAGCTAGCCTGTGAGGCATTGGTTTTTGCAGTGAGTGTAGATGCTGGTTTTAAAGAGAAATCCCTAATGCTGCTCATCTTTAATTTTTCTCTCCAGATAGAAAAGAGGCAAGTTGTGCATAAAGGACTGAGTGTAAGCAAATGAGTGTCTTTATGGCTGTAAAGATGTATTGTGAGACTTCTCACAAAAATAGGAACCCAGCAAACAGCCTGGGAGTAATTAGACATAATCTGATGCATGCAACCCATAAAGGAGGAAGAGCTAATTACAATCACAATACACCGTGCTTAGAGACATATTTATTGTGCTTATTCTTAAGATGTTTACGTCACCCAAAGAAATGGGGCTGCAGGAGCATTTTCATGTAATCAAAGCAGAGACCATCTTCCTTCAGAAATCACATTTCCTTCAGTCACTGTTCCCACATGGCAGACAGCACTACAATCTGCATTGACCTCTGGGAACCTTACCTGTGAAAGCTAGCTCTGCTGAAATGAAAACACAACAAACTCATGCCCCAACCCGTCTGTCCTCAACTAACTGGAGGTGAAACAAAACACAGACACTGGACAGGATAATTCAACTATTGGTTGATCAAGGATGGGCACCTGTGGGCTCATGTCCTTATTAAAAGATGAAGCTTAATCCTTGAAATCGAAGCAAACCACCAGGACCCAACAGTCTTTCCAGAACACTTGCCTACATGCTGCCCTCACAGGGACCGTTCATCAGTGGTGCTCATGGAACACCCAACACAGTGGCTCTACAGTATGGAAGTGGAGACTGACATGTACCCTCCCCACTGCTCACGTTGAGCACATAGCTTCTGAGTGTAGAGAAGAGAGCTGAGGCAAATGTCTATTTAAAACAAAAAGTAAAGTGTAAATGATTGTGACTTTACCTTGACTCTGTGGTCAGCTGTTTCTCTTAGGGATGGCTCTTGGGGGCTGGTTAGGAATGGACACGGCATGTGTCTGTACCTCTCTTGCTGTATACAGAGTAGAGGGACATAGACACAGGTAGACGCTTAAGGGGTGGCCCCCCACGCCACTTGGGGCACTGACAGCTCTTCCTGGCATTGTGAGTACATGCTTGTTTATTTTATTTTATTTTCTTGTGTACAGTTAAAAGAGTTCAGTGAGAAAGACACTATATGCCCCTGATTGTACAACCTTCTTCCAACAGCAGCCCCCATACCTTCCAGTGCTTGAATTCAAACTGGCTCCCTGGAGAGGGTAAATCATGAAACATATGCTTAGCCTGAAAATACAGCTTTCAAAGAATGTGCTATTGGAATATGCAATGGATTGTCTTACACTGGAACTTTATCTTTGCCCCCCAAAGACTTGCCAGAAAGAACTGAATGGATACACACCAGTTTACCCATTGTAGACAGACCAGCAGAACCTGGTGTGGTTGTGATTTTATAGTATATATTTTGGGGGAGGGGACAGCTACAGCCATGAGTGTTGAAAGAGGACATTTTTAGAAATGTGAACACTTCATGTTTTTTTCGATTGGAAATTGACCCTTTATCTTAAGACACTGGAAACATAAGACACATTACTAATCAATAGCTGGATCAGACATGGCGAAATGTTTAAATAAAGTGATGCAGGGAATTTCTGTAAGTTTAAAGTCCTAAAGATGTTAAATTAGTGGTCACTTTTTCGCAATAAGGAGTTACAATAAAGTCTTTGTTAAGCCTAAAGCAGTGACAAAGACTGTGACAAAGGTATTTTTTTTTAATACCAGGAATCTTAAGACATAGCAGTCAGTTTTTTTATGTGGTTCTTTTTGGTTTTCTTCAACATTTATATTCTCAAAATGTGTAAATAGTAAGAGCCACTTTGAGAGTATCACCATATAATAGGAAAATGAAAAAGAGTATTTAATAAAGCTTCTGTGTCCTTTAAGTCAGCTGATGACAAAATGGAAGGCCCTGCAACAAGTCAGGGTTCCAACAGTCAGACCCTGCTGCTGAAAAGATGTACTTACCAGAGTACGTGAGAAAGTCGTATCACACTCTCCACTCAACTGTGGAGAATATTCTGACCATTGGCTAGATCTGGGAAGGGGTTTAAAGTTTACCTCCTGTATTGTCCTTGGCTGGTGCCTTAGTTTGAGCGGGACCCCTGGGCCCAAATCTGCCTATCATATTGTTCTACTTGTAGATTTCTAGGACCCTCTGGATCCTTTTATTTTGCTGTTCTCCCATGCGTCTCTCATTTAGAGTCCCAATAGGATGCCTTCCCCTCTGTCCCAGTTTCCTGGTAAGTGAAGGCTTTCGTGGGACATGCCCCTTGGGCTAGTATGCAGATATAAGTGAGTATATACCATTTGATTCTTTCTGCTTCTGGGTTAACTCACTCATTATGATCATTTCTAGCTCAATCCATTTATCCACAAATTTCGGGAATTCCTTGTTTTTAATAGCTGAGTAGTATTCCATAGTGTATATGTACCACAGTTTCTTTATCCACTCTTCTACTGAGGGACACTTAGGCTGTTTCCATGTTCTGGCTATTATGAATAAGGCTGCTATAAACATGGTTGAGCAAATTTTCTTGTTGTGTGCTGGAGCATCTTCTGGGTATATTCCAAGGAGTGGAATAGCTGGGTCTTGAGGAAGCCCTATTCCCATTTTTCTGAGATAGCCTCACATTTGACCATGTCCCCTGGAGGGGGAGACCTGGTGGCACTCAGAGGAAGGACAGCAAGTAGCCAAGAAGAGACTTGATACCCTATGAGAATATATAGGGGGACGTAATCCCCCTCAGGAACAGTCATAGGGGAGGGGAATAATGGAAAAATGGGGGGGGGGGAGGAATGGGAGGATACAAGGGATGGGATAAACATTGAGATGTCACAAGAATAAATTAATAAAAAAAAAAAGATGTACTTACCACGGACAGCACACTCTCTACCTGGCATGCTCCAAGGCCATAGAGAGCATAACAGCCAGTATGCAGATATGACCCCTGACACCAGAATGTAGCTGCCCAGCCCAAACTATACTGATGGCAACTTCTCTTCTCTTCTCTTCTCTTCTCTTCTCTTCTCTTCTCTTCTCTTCTCTTCTCTTCTCTTCTCTTCTCTTCTCTTCCCTTCCTTTCCCTTCCTTTCCCTTCCCTTCCCTTCTCTTCCCTTCTTTCTCTCTTTTTCTTCCCCCGTTTCTCCATGCCTTTCTCTCTGCATGTTCTCACAGTAAAAACAACACACGGATAACATGCCAGCCTTGAGAGAGCACACACTGCTGGGGAACATTACCTTCTGTGCTGTGGAGGATTCATGGGTTTTCACCAGCTGCTTGGCTCTGCCCGGACATGTTCCAGTGATCACCCTGTTAAGACTGGCAATTAAACAGAGTGTTATAGCTAGGAGACCCCAAATTTGATTCTATCCTTTTTTCCTCTTTGCGGAACTCAATTTGATTTTTTCACTGTGCAAAGAAAAATATGCACGGGCTGTGTAGATGGGTGTATGAGGAAAATCCTGACACAAGGAAACGAAAGTGTCAGCCTTGTATAATAAAATACGGATTCCCTACCATAGAAGAAAATGAATTTTACAAAGGTGTAAATCCCCCATAGTTGTTTAAAAGAATTGTGTGTTGGAAAATACACCTACTTCCCTGCTATATTTCAACTGTCTTGTCTTTTAGAATGACACAAGAAGTTCCTGGGTGGCTAACCTTTAAATATATATATAGAGAGGGGATGTTGGCCTCATTTGAAGAAACGACATGTCCAAATTAGTAAATATGAAAATCTTGCAAGTATGTTATAAAGGGGGAAATATAAGAAACATCTACAAAGTGTTATCAGAATAAAAGGAATATTGACAAAGAGCATTGTGCAGTTATTTAAGACAATGCTCTACATGATGAAAGGGAAAATGTAGTTTACTGTAGGCCTGTTGGGAGTACACAGAATATTAGGGGAGCTGACAATAAAGCAGGGATGACCAAAGTTGAGAGACCTAATGACTTGTGACATCTCTTCTTAAAAATAAATCTGATTATGGGAAAGAAATAATACATTTTCAAAATCCCTCACCCAATCGGCAACCCAGACTTCTCATTATTAGTGTGGACAAGTAAATTTTATGTGATGGTTTGTTGTATTTAAAGACAGTGTAAAACTCTCATTGCAAACAGTTGTTTACAGTGCGTTTTTCAGCACCGAGCTGTTTTAAAGCTCAATTGTGCATTTTGCAGATAAAGTGGGAAAACTAACTGAAGGCTGTATTGTAAGCAGTGGTTGCCGTGGAAACCCCAGTTTCAAGAGCTGGTTCTCCATTACCACTTAATTTAGGCTTCCTAATTGCATTCCACTAAATCGGCAGCGACAATATCTGCAGAGCAAAACTGCATGCCCAGTCTAGCGCAAACCTCTTTGAAACAGGCTTTTTGAAAGCCAGGAGCTATAAAAACTCAGCATGACGTGGGGCATATGGGAAACCTGTAGTTCAAATGTACCACTGCCTGCTTTCTCATCCTTGGTAACTTCAGTGCGCTCCACACCAATCTATTAGTTCAGTCTACCTTAAAGATCATAAAGTTCTGTCATGTGGAAACTCATCTGTCCAGCAACACATTGGTGCAAAATAGATTTAATTGTACTCCCAACTCGGTATCATGTCCATCTTATTTTACTACACACCAGCAGGTAGCCTGCACAGTCGCACTTCCCTTGAACTGCCCTTGCTCCACAATGTGAGGAGAACAATGCTTTCTCAGTCTAAATTATTTGCCACCGTTGGACTGAGCAGAGAGCTAGACCGCCCATATGTGACCTGAAAAAGAGGTTTGTCAGAACCACTAGACATAAAAGCGTTCCAATTATCGACCACACTGCCTTGAGAGAGAAGGCAACTAATATGATAGTGTGAGTGACTACGCCAGTGCGGGGCTTCTCCATCACTGTCAGATTACCACTCCAGTTAAACTCTTGTAAATCAGTCACATTATGCTACTGGTGGAAAAATAAACAGGGACCTATGGTGCTCCGGATTCTGTAGGGCTTTCTGCAAAAGGACTTACAGCGGGTGGATATTCCACTTATCTGAATATTGTCATGTTTAGTATTTGGTGATAACTGACGCGGGAAGCATTGGTAAGATTAAAGTTGCCTGTGATGAGATTCTGAAAGGAACGCATCTGCCTTTGGTGGCCAAGGAACAGGACAGCCTGGCTCTCTGGCAGGATGAGGGAGGAGGGTACGGGGGACCTTGTGTGTGAACGTCCAGTGGGAGAGGAAGCTGCTGACCCTTGATTGACAACAAAATCCCACAATTCTCGTTTTCTCTTTAAACAACGGATGCTTTCAAGCAAAAGGCCTCACTATCTCGGAGCGCAGGACTTCGTGCCAATCCTCCGCACAGCTCATCATTCCCTCACTCGGGTCCTGAGGATTTGGCATCTATATTAGAGGCAAAGAGACTCTTTTGCTCCTAAGAGACAAGTAAATAACTGCAGCGTTTTATCCTCTCCCTGGCGTCGGTACATGTTGCTAACGCAGCCCAGGAGCTGCTGCCAAGCACTCCGCTATTGTCTCCTATCTCCCAAGGTTTTGAATGCCCGTGCCCTCCCAACTGCGGCTCTTCTGTGGGAATGAATGAGGCTTTTTCCAGGACAAGATTTTATGAATGAGACAGACTGTGTATTACAAGGCAAGAGGCTCCTGTGCATTCTCCAGATTTAAAAAAAAAAAAAAAAAAGCCAGTGTGAAGGAAATCTACTTCCCAGATCCAACAGGAAATCAACATCGCTGATGACATTTTTCCCAGAAAGCCGCTCCAGGAAGTCATGGGACAAAGAGCAGATGCTGAGTGCAAGCCCCAGGCCTAGACAAGCCTGACACAAGGTAGACTGTAACATGCCACCAGGAGCAGGAAGGATGCCCGTTGCCTGATGCGCAGCCTCAGTTGGCCACAGCAAGGCCACTGCTGTAGGTGTGTCAGGGGCGACAGTGACAGGATGGGTTGTTGCCACTGCATTAGATATATACACAAAACTCACAGCTGTCTTTAGGGACTGTGTGCCTTCAGGGACTAAGGTTAAGCAAATTCCAATGGTAAAGTTCTGGGCTTTCGATTACTGCTGTGTGGACTTGATCAGATTAATCCTTCCCGGTTCCCAAACACTGCAGCACCTGGGGCTGGGCCTCAATACTTTGTGTATTGTGCTGATCTAGGTGGTGGGTGGGAGGGGGCTACGTTAACCCTTCTGTTTCATTTTTTTCCTACTCCATGGCTGCATAAATTTAAGTGAGTATGTTTTTGTTAATAATGTTAATTCATGGGGCCAGAGAGGTGGTTCAGTGGTTTAGAGTGTATGTGTCTCTTGTTGAGAAATCAGAGTTTGTGGTCCAGTATCCGCGTTAAGAGGCTC
The DNA here is from genome assembly GCF_903995435.1 of Acomys russatus. Lineage (NCBI taxonomy): Eukaryota > Metazoa > Chordata > Mammalia > Rodentia > Muridae > Acomys > Acomys russatus. The sequence continues at coordinate 1,432,745 of NC_067147.1, forward strand.
ACCACCGCCCGTAATGCCAGCTTTTCCAGGATCTCCTGCTCTCTCCAGGTACCTGTACTCACTCATGTTCATGTACCCCCCCCCAACACATACACATAACTTTAAAATTAATCTTAAAAATTAATGTCTGCTATGGTACAGTCTTTTAGTTTGTCTGGAAAAAGCCAGCCTCCCTGTTTCTAGCTTGTGAAGAAGCAGTCCGGGACCAGTCAGCTTCAGATCTCAGGGCCGTTTCCCTCCCATTCACAAAGACTAAGGGTCTACGCCCCCTACCCCTGCTAACCCCTCCCTCATGAAGGAAGAACAAAAAGCATCAAGTTCTCGCTCATTTTCCCTCTGCTTCCTCTCAAAACTGCCTCTGATTTTATCTGAATTCTTCCCCTTGCCACTGCTTATCTCTTAAACACCTATGCAGCTAATAAAATAAAAGAGGTATGCTTCCTTTTAATCCTGAACAATTAGCTCTAATTCCAAAACATTTTTGATCTCCTCTCCATTCTTATCAAACTTGATCCCACATCTTGGAGACATAGCTTCAGTACTCCGTAGCAAGGAGAAAATTGCAGCAGCCACAGAAAAAAAAAATGATTGCTGCTGAACACATATCACAGAGAGTTGCATAAATAGTGACGAGGGAAAATTGTGGCTTAATGCTGCTGATAGAATCAATATCGTCTCTGATAACGACATACCTCAGGTTCTATTATCCATCCACAGAATGCCAATACCACATAAACTACAGAAAAATCTCTGTCTAAATTCATCTTTTGTTAATTCCCAAGAGAATCATTACTCAAATCAGGTACCTGAGAGATCATCTCTGCTTTGCTTGTTCAAGGTCCTCAACTGGTCACCATGCAGCTCCAACTAATGTGTGTTAGGAAGCGTGGCGTTAAACTTATACAAGGTTTTAGTATGCAACCCTGTGGTTAGAAAAAAAAGAAGTGATTTATATTGGTTCTGTGGAGACTCATACTTACTGAAAATGTTTGGTGATTATTCTCCTGGAGCCATAATGCTTAGGATGGGCCTGGAGCACAGGGCCTACCAGTAATTAATTGCCCTTTGAATAAGCAAATATGTATTGCTTGTGCTTTATGTTTAGGTCTCATTGCTCATTTTTCTCTTTTTCCTTCTCAGTATTCTTTAAATTAACTGGTGGATTTGCAAATGTTATAAAGCAACCTGTATGCTATTCTGAGCAACTGAAGTTGCATTCTAAGTGTTCCCTTTGGGAGGTCATTGCAATATCACCAGCTGTGACAACCAGGTTAGCTTTCAAAGTGTCTGCTACTCTCCCAGAGCAGCAGAAGAAGTTAATCTTGTGCACCAACACACTTCTATATAAATACACAGACACAGGCACACACACACACACACACACACACACACACACACACACACACACACACACACACACAGATTTTGAGTTCTAACCATGGCTTACATATTGGATCAATAGTGAGCCTGATTATATACCAGAAAAATAAATATTTTTTGTCTCTCTCCCTTTTTACATAAATCTCTTTACTACATTTGTTGTGCATGGGAATATGGCCCAATTTTTGTAAGAAGACATCTTGTCACAGGGTCAGGCAGCTCAGGTTTATAACCACCACCCCCCCCCCCGGTTTTCTGAGGGCCAAGGCAAGAAAATAACAAGTTCGACCTGTGTAAGGATTACAGAGTATATTAAAGGCCACCTTGGACATCTTAGTGAGACTCAATCTCAAAATAAAAAGTTAAAAGAGCTCAATAGCAGAGTGCTTTCCTAGTATGTGAGAGGCCCTGAATTTGATCTGTAGGATTGCCTGAAAAAGTCTGCTATATACATGCTATGGCCTTGGGTGAGTGCTTGAAGCTGGTGAGGCTAGGAGCTCTTCCCATGGTGGTGACCAAGGTCTGCAGTCAAGTGCCCAACTGCAGGCAACCAGATTCAATTCTCCTGAAACCAAACATCTTAGTAAGTTTGCATTTACCTCTTTAATTCTCAGGAGTTAAAATGAAAAGCATAAAACTTGGCAGAAATGGCTGTGCACAATATGAAGTTATAGCATTCTCTGTTTAGAATGTATTAAGAAACTTAAGTAGCAACCACAGAGCAATGAGCTAAGCTGCAACCTTGCTGTCTTGGGGGCTTGCGTGACAACGGGCACTCTCACCCTACACTGCCCGTGGCCACAGCATCCAGCCTTTGTCTCCCCTGTCTTCTTTGCCACCCATGTACTTTAATACTTCTTAACACCGGTCAGCTTTTGTTTGGGGGTCCAGTGAGCATGGCCATTAAGCACTTCCTTTCACACTGGTGTGGTGGTTTTGAGCAGGTGGTTTTGTAAATTTTAAAGGATGATAGAGAATTACACATTAGAGCATCACTATCTTATTACTATTTCTCCTCTTTTTATTTCTAACTGGTGTTAAGTTCTACATATTTACAAGGCACACCTTGATACTTCAATGTATGTGTCTAGTATATAATAATCTGAAAAGGGCTAGTGGATTATCTGTCACTTTAAATAGTTGTTTCTGTGGACAATGTTCAAAATACTTTCTATTAGCCGTGTTGACTATACCTGTTAACTAATCTCACCGTCCTCTGCTTCAGAAGTTAAGGCATTAGAAATTATTCCTTCTGTCCTCCAGCACTCTGTAGCTGCTAACTATCTTAAAACCATTTGGGTTATGATTACAGTTGGGACAGATATGGTACTGATGTGATGAAATGACATGTTTACTTTCCCTTCTATAACCTGACAGGGAAGTACTTGAAACTTTTTTTTCTGAACAATAGCCATCCTCCCCAGACTGTTTTATATACTTCAGTCACTAGTCACTGGGCGGAAGAGTGGTTTGTTTCCAAGGGTTTCTTTTACTGAACTACGTTGTGCCTGGACACATGTCATGATGATATAAGGTATTCCTTTTAGCCCTCGTTGACCCAAGGCACTGTTCCTCTCAGACACAAGCAGGAAGCTTCCTCAAAGTGACAGGTGCACTGTTAAGTGAGATGGGCAGCTCCAGATAGAAGTTAAGTCCCCTGGGCAGGGTTCTGAAGCAGACATTCTCCTTTGGGATGGCAGGGGATGGATGCATCCTTGCTTCTAAGGTGAAGGATCATGCAAAGTCTTTTTTTCCAGTGAAGATATTTCCAATTAGATGGGCCTCTGAAGCAAGGTCCCAAAGGAAGTACCCAACAGACCCATGTAACATTACTCTTAAGCCTAATAACACCCCAGCCTAAGCCTCGATTTTCTAGGTTCCTACAGAACCTTGCAGATGTGCAGGGCTGAGTTCTGAGACCAAGGAATAGCTTCAAAATGTCAGGTGTAATTTCTTTTTTTTTTTTTTGAATTTTTTTTATTAATTTATTCTTGTTACGTTCTTTGAGAAAATCAACAAGATAGACAGACCATTAGCCAAACTAACTAAAAGGCAGAGAGACAGTATTGAAATCAACAAAATCAGAAATGAAAAGGGAGACATAACAACAGACACTGAAGAAATTCAAAGAATCATAAGATCATACTTTGAAGGCATATACGCCAGAAAATTTGAAAATCTAAGGGAAATGGACGATTTTCTTGATCAATTTCACTTGCCAAAGTTGAATGAAGAACAGATAAACAAGCTAAATAGTCCCATTTCCCCTACATAAATAGAAGCAATCATCGATGGTCTCCCAACCAAAAAAGCCCAGGGCCAGATGGTTTCAGTGCAGAATTCTACCAGACCTTTAAGGGCGAGCTAATACCGATGCTCTTCAAGCTACTCCAAAAGACAGAAATGGATGGAAAATTACCAAATTCATTCTATGAGGCCATAGTCTCATTGATACCTAAACCCTAGAAAGACTCAACAAAGAAAGAGAATTTCAGACCAATTTCTCTTATGAACATAGATGCAAAAATACTAAATAAAATACTTGCAAAATGAATACAGGAGCACATCAAAGATATCATTCATCATGACCAAGTAGGCTTCATTTCAGGCATGCAGGGACGGTTTAATATACGGAAATCCATCAATGTAATCCACCATATAAACAAACTGAAAATAAAAAACCACATGATCATCTCCTTGGATGCAGAGAAAGCATTTGATAAAATTCAACACCCATTCATGTTTAAAGTTTTAGAGAGATCAGGGATACAAGGCACTTTCCTCAACATAATAAAGGCTATATACAGCAAGCCAATAGCCAAAATCAAAGTAAATGGTGAGATACTCAAGGAAATTCCTCTAAAATCGGGAACAAGGCAAGGCTGCCCACTCTCTCCATATCGCTTCAATATAGTACTCGAAGTTCTAGCCAGAGCAATAAGACAACAAAAGGAGATCAAGGGTATCCAAATGGGAAAGGAGAAAGTCAAATTATCCCTATTTGCAGATGATATGATAGTGTACATAAGTGACCCTCAAAATTCCACCAGAGAACTCCTAAAGCTGATAAACACCTTCAGCAAATTGGCTGGATACAAAATTAACTCAAAAAAGTCTGTAGCCTTCCTATACACAAATGACAAGCTTGCACAGGAAGAAATTAGGAAAACCACACCCTTCACATTAGCCACAAGCAATATAAAATATCTAGGAGTTACCCTAACTAAGCAAGTGAAGGACTTGTATGAAAAAAATTTCAAAACTCTGAAGAAAGAGATTGAAGATGACCTGAGAAGATGGCATGATCTTCCTTGCTCATGGATCGGGAGAATTAACATAGTAAAAATGGCCATCCTACCAAAAGCAATCTACAGATTCAATGCAATCCCTATCAAAATAACTACACAATTTTTTAAAGACATTGAAAGTTCAATTCTGAACTTCATATGGAAAAACAAAAACCCAGAATAGCTAAAACAATCTTGTACAATAAAAGGTGCTCCGGAGGAATCTCCATACCTGATCTCAAACTGTACTATAAAGCAATAGTAATTAAAACAGCATGGTACTGGCACAGCAACAGGCTGGTTGATCAGTGGAATCTGATTGAAGAACCAGATATGAATCCACACACATATGGTCACTTGATTTTTGACAAAGAAGCCAAATCCATTCAATGGAAAAGGATAGCATCTTCAACAAATGGTGCTGGTCTAACTGGAGGTCTATGTGTAAAAAAATGAAACTGGACCCATATTTGTCACCTTGCACAAAACTCAAATCCAAGTGGATTAAAGACCTCAACATAAAACCAGAGACACTAAGCCACTTAGAGGAAAAAGTGGGAAAGAGCCTGGAACATATTGGCACAGGAGACAACTTCCTGAACAGAACACCAACGGCCCAGGCCTTAATGTCAACCATTAATAAATGGGACCTCATGAGGCTGAGAAGCTTCTGTAAGGCAGGAGACACTGTCAAGAGAACAAAGCGACAGCCTACAGACTGGGAAAAAAATCTTCACCAACCCTACATCTGACAAAGGTCTAATATCCAAAATATATAAAGAACTCAAGAAATTAAACACCACCAAACCGAATAACCCAATTGAGAAATGGGGCTTGGAACTAAACAAGAATAAATTAATAAAAAAAAATTTATAAAATTTATAAAAAAAAAAACCAAAACAAAACAAAACAAAAAATTTATTCTTGTTACATCTCAATGTTTATCCCATCCCTTGTATCCTCCCATTCCTCCCCCCCCCATTTTCCCATTATTCCCCTCCCCTATGACTGTTCCTGAGGGGCATCACCTCCCACTAGATATTCTCATAGGGCATCAAGTCTCTTCTGGGCTACCTCCTGTCCTTCCTCTGAGTGCCACCAGGTCTCCCCCTCCAGGGGACATGGTCAAATGCGAGGCACCATAGTACGTGAGGAAGTCATATCACACTCTCCACTCAACTGTGGAGAATATTCTGACCATTGGCTAGATCTGGGAAGGGGTTTAAAGTTTACCTCCTGTATTGTCCTTGGCTGGTGCCTTAGTTTGAGCGGGACCCCTGGGCCCAAATCTGCCTATCATATTGTTCTACTTGTAGATTTCTAGGACCCTCTGGATCCTTTTATTTTGCTGTTCTCCCATGCGTCTCTCATTTAGAGTCCCAGTAGGATGCCTTCCCCTCTGTCCCAGTTTCCTGGTAAGTGAAGGCTTTCGTGGGACATGCCCCTTGGGCTAGTATGCAGATATAAGTGAGTATATACCATTTGATTCTTTCTGCTTCTGGGTTAACTCACTCATTATGATCATTTCTAGCTCAATCCATTTATCCACAAATTTCGGGAATTCCTTGTTTTTAATAGCTGAGTAGTATTCCATAGTGTATATGTACCACAGTTTCTTTATCCACTCTTTTACTGAGGGACACTTAGGCTGTTTCCATGTTCTGGCTATTATGAATAAGGCTGCTATGAACATGGTTGAGCAAAGTTTCTTGATGTGTGCTGGAGCATCTTCTGGGTATATTCCAAGGAGTGGAATAGCTGGGTCTTGAGGAAGCCCTATTCCCATTTTTCTGAGATAGCACCAGATAGATTTCCAAAGTGGCTATACTAGTTTGCATTCCCACCAGCAATGAAGGAGTGTTCCTCTCTCCCCACATCCTCGCCAGCATGTGGTGTCACTTGAGTTTTTGATCTTAGCCATTCTGATGGGTGTAAGATGGAATCTCAGAGTTGTTTTGATTTGCATTTCCCTGATGACTAACAAGGTTGAGCATTTCTTTAAGTGTTTCTCAGCCATTTGATATTCCTCTGTTGAGAATTCTCTGTTTAGTTCCAAGCCCCATTTCTCAATTGGGTTATTTGGTTTGGTGTTTAATTTCTTGAGTTCTTTATATATTTTGGATATTAGACCTTTGTCAGATGTAGGGTTGGTGAAGATTTTTTCCCAGTCTGTAGGCTGTCGCTTTGTTCTCTTGACAGTGTCTCCTGCCTTACAGAAGCTTCTCAGCCTCATGAGGTCCCATTTATTAATGGTTGACATTAAGGCCTGGGCCGTTGGTGTTCTGTTCAGGAAGTTGTCTCCTGTGCCAATATGTTCCAGGCTCTTTCCCACTTTTTCCTCTAAGTGGCTTAGTGTCTCTGGTTTTATGTTGAGGTCTTTAATCCACTTGGATTTGAGTTTTGTGCAAGGTGACAAATATGGGTCCAGTTTCATTTTTTTACACATAGACCTCCAGTTAGACCAGCACCATTTGTTGAAGATGCTATCCTTTTTCCATTGAATGGATTTGGCTTCTTTGTCAAAAATCAAGTGACCATATGTGTGTGGATTCATATCTGGTTCTTCAATTAGATTCCACTGATCAACCAGCCTGTTGCTGTGCCAGTACCATGCTGTTTTAATTACTATTGCTTTATAGTACAGTTTGAGATCAGGTATGGAGATTCCTCCGGAGCACCTTTTATTGTACAAGATTGTTTTAGCTATTCTGGGTTTTTGTTTTTCCATATGAAGTTCAGAATTGAACTTTCAATGTCTTTAAAAAATTGTGTAGTTATTTTGATAGGGATTGCATTGAATCTGTAGATTGCTTTTGGTAGGATGGCCATTTTTACTATGTTAATTCTCCCGATCCATGAGCAAGGAAGATCATGCCATCTTCTCAGGTCATCTTCAATCTCTTTCTTCAGAGTTTTGAAATTTTTTTCATACAAGTCCTTCACTTGCTTAGTTAGGGTAACTCCTAGATATTTTATATTGCTTGTGGCTAATGTGAAGGGTGTGGTTTTCCTAATTTCTTCCTGTGCAAGCTTGTCATTTGTGTATAGGAAGGCTACAGACTTTTTTGAGTTAATTTTGTATCCAGCCAATTTGCTGAAGGTGTTTATCAGCTTTAGGAGTTCTCTGGTGGAATTTTGAGGGTCACTTATGTACACTATCATATCATCTGCAAATAGGGATAATTTGACTTTCTCCTTTCCCATTTGGATACCCTTGATCTCCTTTTGTTGTCTTATTGCTCTGGCTAGAACTTCGAGTACTATATTGAAGCGATATGGAGAGAGTGGGCAGCCTTGCCTTGTTCCCGATTTTAGAGGAATTTCCTTGAGTATCTCACCATTTACTTTGATTTTGGCTATTGGCTTGCTGTATATAGCCTTTATTATGTTGAGGAAAGTGCCTTGTATCCCTGATCTCTCTAAAACTTTAAACATGAATGGGTGTTGAATTTTATCAAATGCTTTCTCTGCATCCAAGGAGATGATCATGTGGTTTTTTATTTTCAGTTTGTTTATATGGTGGATTACATTGATGGATTTCCATATATTAAACCGTCCCTGCATGCCTGGAATGAAGCCTACTTGGTCATGATGAATGATATCTTTGATGTGCTCCTGTATTCATTTTGCAAGTATTTTATTTAGTATTTTTGCATCTATGTTCATAAGAGAAATTGGTCTGAAATTCTCTTTCTTTGTTGAGTCTTTCTGAGGTTTAGGTATCAATGAGACTATGGCCTCATAGAATGAATTTGGTAATTTTCCATCCATTTCTGTCTTTTGGAGTAGCTTGAAGAGCATCGGTATTAGCTCGCCCTTGAAGGTCTAGTAGAATTCTGCACTGAAACCATCTGGCCCTGGGCTTTTTTTGGTTGGGAGACCATCGATGATTGCTTCTATTTATGTAGGGGAAATGGGACTATTTAGCTTGATTATCTGTTCTTCATTCAACTTTGGCAAGTGAAATTGATCAAGAAAATCGTCCATTTCCCTTAGATTTTCAAATTTTCTGGCGTATATGCCTTCAAAGTATGATCTTATGATTCTTTGAATTTCTTCAGTGTCTGTTGTTATGTCTCCCTTTTCATTTCTGATTTTGTTGATTTCAATACTGTCTCTCTGCCTTTTAGTTAGTTTGGCTAATGGTCTGTCTATCTTGTTGATTTTCTCAAAGAACCAGCTTTTGGTTTTATTGATTCTTTGGACTGTTTTCTTAGTTTCTAATTTGTTAATTTCAGCCCTGAGTTTGATTATTTTCAGGCGTCTACTCCTCTTGGGTGTTTCTGCTTCTTTTTTTTTCTAGGGCTTCCAGTTTTGTTGTTAAGATGCTTATGTGTGATGTTTCCAATTTCTTTTTAAAGGCACTTAGTGCTATGAATTTTCCTCTTAGCACTGCTTTCAATGTATCCCACAAATTTGGGTATGTTGTTTCTTCATTTTCATTGAATTTCAGAAACTCCTTGATTTCTTTCTTTATTTCTTCCCTGACCCAGGTGTCATTCAGCAGAGAGTTGTTTAGTTTCCACGTACGTGTAGGCTTTTTGTTATTTCTGTTGTTGTTGAATTGCAGCCTAAGAGCATGGTGATCTGATAAGATACAAGGTATTATTTCAATCCTCTTGTATCTATTGAGGCTTGCTTTGTGACCTACGATGTGATCAATTTTGGAGAAGGTTCCATGGGGTGCAGAGAAGAAGGTGTATTCTTTCTTGTTTGGGTGAAAGGTTCTATAGATATCTGTTAGATCCATTTGGCCCATGGTATTGGTTAATGATGTTATTTCTCGGCTTAGTTTCTGTTTCAATGACTTATCCTTCAGTGAGAGTGGGGTGGTGAAGTCTCCCACTATTATTGTGTGGGGATCGATGTGTGGTTTAAGCTTTTTTAGGAGATCTTTTACAAATGTGGGTGCCCTTGTATTGGAAGCATAGATGTTCAGAATTGTGATGTCATCTTGGTTGACTTTACCTTTGATGAGTATGAAGTGTCCTTCCTCATCCCTTTTGATTAATTTTGGTTGAAAGTCTATTTTGTTCGATACTAAAATGGCTACGCCTGCTTGCTTCTTGTGACCATTTGCTTGGAATATTTTTTTCCAACCTTTTACCCTGAGGTAATGCCTTTCATTATGGGTGAGATGTGTTTCTTGGATGCAGAAGAATGTTGGATCTTGTTTATGTACCCATTCAGTTAGTCTGTGTCTTTTTATTGGAGAATTGAGGCCATTGATGTTGAGAGATATTAATGACCAGTGACTGTTAAGAGTCTTAATTTTGATGTTGTTTCCAGTCGAGCGTTTGTGTAGTTGTGTTTTTGGCCTGGGATAGTTATCTATTTCCTGGGTAGTTTTGGTTGTAGCTTGACCCTTTGGGATGGAGTTTTCCTTCTTGTACCTTCTGTAAAGCTGGATTTGTGGATAGGTACTATTTGAATTTGTTTTTGTCATGGAATATTTTGTTTTCTCCATCAATGGTTATTGATAATTTTGCTGGGTAAAGCAGTCTCGCCTGGCATCTGTTGTCTCTTAGGGTTTGCAGGATCTTTGTCCAGGCCCTTCTGGCTTTTATGGTCTCTGCTGAGAAGTCGGGTGTAATTCTGATAGGTTTACCATTAAATGTTATTTGGCCCGTTTCCCTTGCAGCTTTTAATATTTTTTCTTTGTTCTGCATGTTTTGTGTTTTGATTATTATGTGACGGGCAGTTTTTCTTTTCTGGTCAATTCTATTTGGTGTTCTGTAGGCCTCTTGTATGTTTATAGGCATTTCTTTCTTTAGATTGGGGAAATTTTCTTCTATGATTTTGTTGAGAATAGTTTCTGGGCCCTGGAGTCTGATGTCTTCTCTTTCTTCAATGCCTATTATCCTCAGATTTCTTCTTTTCATGGTGTCCTTAATTTCTTGGATGTTTGTGTCAGGAGTTTTCTAGATTTGGCATTTTCTTTAATGGTTGATTCAATATCTGTGATTGTATCTTCTAGCCCTGAGATTCGTTCTTCCATCTCTTGAATTCTGTTAGAAAAGCTCACCTCTGTGTTGCTCGCCTTCTTCTCTGAGGTCTCACGTTCTCGTATTTCTTCTGTCTGTGTGTTTATTATTGAATCCATTTTCATTTTCAGATCTTGAACTGATTTTTTGATTTCTTTCATCTGATTTTTTGTATATTCCTGAGTTTCTTCCATTGCCTCTTTATAGTTCTTCAGAGATTGAACCGTTTTATTTATTTCTTTCATCTGGTTGTTTGCATTTTCCTGCAAATTTTCCAGTTCCACTCTATGTGCTTCTTTTATGTCTCTCACCTGTTTGTCTGCGTCTTCCTGCATATGATTACGAATTTTATTTGTTTCCTCCATTATCATCCTCATTACTAAGGATTTGAGGTCATTTTCTTGTATTTCCATTGTATTTGAGTTCTCTGGGTTGTTTTCTTTGGGATAGCTGGAATCTGGAGACGCCATGTTGTTTTGGGGTTTTTTGCGTATGCTTTTTCGTTGTCCTTTAGACATCTTGCCGTCTTTGTTTTTATTGGGTAGCTTTCAGAGTTGGATGGAGGGTGTCTGATGATAAATTCACTTGTTTTCTCACAATTTCCCTAGGCTGCGAGCTCAAAGCTTCACTGGTGTGGATGTTAGGAGGTTAGCCCTGTTGTTCTGGTCTCTCACCGCCAGTGATCCTCAGCCCCCCTCTGCTATGGATCCTGCAATTGATCTGGGTCTCTGAATGAGCGTTGGGTCAGGCCAAGGTATCCACAGCCTTCTGTGTTCCCTGCCAAATCCAGCCAGGAACACTGGGCCCGAACCACGGGCTGAACTCAGCTAGATTCTCAGGGCCTGAACCGTCTGCCAAGCTCAGCTAGGGATTCTGGGCCCAAAATGCACACAGGGTCCAGCCAGAATTTTTGGGCTGGGACAACGCACCAAGCTCCGCTAGGGCCTTTTGGCCCAAAGTGTGTGCTGTGGTCAGTTATTGACTCAGGGCCCGAACTGACCACCAATCTCAGCCAGGAATTCTGGATTCAAACTGCACACTGTGTCCAACCAGAGTCTTAGAGCTGGTGGAACCGAGCACTCTGTCCAGCCTGTGCCACAGCAGGAGAGCTGCGGCTGCTCTGAGTTAGCGCCAGTGGTGGAACCAAGTGCTCTGCCCAGACTGTGTCACCACAGGGGAGCTGCCGCTGAGCTGAGGTGGCGCCTAGGGTGGAACTGAGTGCTTGGCCAAGCCTGTGCCACAGCAGGAGAACTGCGGCTGCTCTGAGTTAGCGCCTGTGTTGGAACCAAGTGCTCCGCCCAGACTGTGTCACCGCAGGGGAGCTGCCGCTGAGCTGAGGTGCTGCCTAGTGTGGAGCTGCGGGCTCAACTAAGCCTGCGCCACAGCAGGGGAGCTGTGGCCAAAGCTGAGTTAGTGCCTTGGGTAGAATTGCTTGCTGGGCTGGGCCAGTACCCGGGACTCTGGGGCCGAACTGTCCGCCGAGCCTAGTCTGTGTCCGAAGGCTCCACGCGACCCAAATCCTGCCCCATGTCCCCTCTCCTGCAGCAACTCCCACCAGCCACCACACCAATCGCCTCCACCGGAAGGTTATGAGCTGCAAACCTCAGCCACCACTGCTGATGCTGCTGGTGCTACTGCCTTTGCCGCTGCCGCTCCGATCAGAGAAAATCCATGCTCCTCCTGTGTGCAGGGGCACGCAGGTCCTCCGCACCCTGGTCCCTCCGAACCGTGGAGCACTCCCGCTGCAGTGATGTTCGGACCTCGGTGTTCCTGGCTCAGAAATCTGTGCAAATCCCTGAATTGTTCACTGGAGCCTCCAAACACGGTCCACACTGCTCGCCGCCATTTTGGATCCTCCGTCAGGTGTAATTTCAAAGCCCAAATCACTTATGAACAAAATCAAAGGACAGACTGAGCAAACTTGTAAACATTTGTGAAATTTGTAATAGTGAGTCACAGAAGGGAAATGGCTCAGTTCTCAATGTGCTTCCTGTGCAGGTGTGCAGGGCAGAGTTTGATGCTTACCATTCATGTAAAAGTCATACATGGGGGCATGTGCTTACAATCTGAGCTCTGGGGAGGTGGAGATAGTAGGATCCCTGAGACTTGCTGGACAGCAAGTTCCAATTTCAGGGAGAAAACCTATCTGTGGTTGATTGAACAGAAATGATCTATTTCTAGACTAAGATTCATGTGCTTGAATGCTTGGCCTGTAGAGAGTGCTATTGTTAGGATGCATGGCCTTGTGGGAGTAGGTGTGGCCTTGTTGGAGAAAGTGTGTCACAGTGGGGGTGGGCTTTGATGTCTCAAGCTGCACACAGTATGGCTCAAAGCCGCTTCTGTTGTCTGTGGATCAAGATGTAGAACTCTCATCTCCTTCTCTAACATCATGTCTGCCTGCCTAGTGCCATGTTTGCCACCATGATGATAACTGATTAATCCTCTGAAACAGCAAGCCAGCCCCAATTTTTCTCTATGTTTTTCTTTATGAGTTTCATGCTCATGGTGTCTCTTTTCAGTATGAAGCCCTAACTCAGACACCATCCTAAAAAATATTGGTGGGGAGCAGTTGATAAAATACTTGATGTTGACCACTGACCTAAGTATGTATTTTTCCCTAAACATATACACACAGGGTGGGGCATGGAGATATTAATTGAAAGCTTTTCTTTAGACACCAGATTGGCAAAAATATTTATGTTTGTCAGAACAAACAGGTGAGGCTGTGGGGAAACAAGTCATATCTGATATTGCTTAAAAAATGTAAAATGATATCATTGCTATAAGAGGAAAATTGGAAACATGTAGAAAAATTATAAACAACTCTTTGGTCAGAATTCTCACTTGTAGAATTTTTTCCCAGACTGGCAAAAACACAATAATTCACAAAATTAGACACTCTGGAATATTTATCTTAGCACAAGAGTGGAAGCAACACAGGTGTCTTCATTAATTAGGGGTTTGTGGGAATAAACAACAGAATGTCCACAGATTCTTAGGTTTGGAGATAGGGGCTAAAAAGAAAGAAAGGGGAATATAGAACTATATAGGGACGATAGGACAAAAAGTAGATTATTGAATCGACTCCTCAAGGCCTTAATTGTGCCAGAAAGATGAAGATGATACTCCAACGTTATAGAGAGTTTTGGGTGACTATTCAGGCAGCAAACTCTCTCTGTCTTTTTTTTTTTTTCAATTTGGAAGCTGCTAACATGCACTTCTTGGTTAGTCAGGTAATTAATTTTATTCCTTCTCAAGTCTGTGATGGGGTTGAAGACCAAATAGGTTAGTTTCACAATGAAGCTTAGTTGTTTAGGGTCTGAGATGTTTTTAGGTATAGATATACGTTTTAAATTGATAGAGATGAGATATGATGGATATTGATTTACATTCAGAATTTCAGACTCACCAAGATAGGAAAATGTTTTCTTCAAGGTTGCTAAATACAAATAGCCAAGACACAATGAATGTAACATTAGTATAATTCCTGATTGTTTCGTGGTTCTTCTTGTTCTATTTAGTTTATTTCGTATATGTGTAATAAAATAAATGTATAAGTAAAAAAACAAAACAAAAAGAAAAGAAAAGAAAAGAAATTCTACACAGAAAGAAAGGAGAAAGGTCTGTCTGTGGATACAGTGTCTGGGTGTACAATAGAATGCAACTAGTAAATAATGGAATATAGATCTTTCATGTGTGAAAGAAGGAATGTAAACATGTTTACCCATTTGATTATATTTCTAAAATGGAACAGGGCCAGAGGAATCGAGAACAAGTATAAAATCTCTGTATGAAGAGGTGGGCAGAAGCAAGAACTCCTCTTTCTGAATTATCTTCATAGTTTCCAGAGTCAGCAAGTGTTTTAAAACACACTGAAATGAATAAACATACTGTATATGAATATGAGGCACAAATACATAGACAATAATGCTTTCAAGTGATTTTTAGAAGGCACTAGTTAACCTGTATTTTCAGAAGAAGAATGTTTTGTATGAACAAACCAAGAACCTGATGTTAAATTTTTCCCATAATCATATGGCTGGTAGGATCTGTAATATTACAACATGATTATTTTTCATAATTTGAAGGATAAAGGAGTGGGAAAATTAGAGCCAATAGTTTCTGCACAAAACAAATACAAAGATAAAAAGCTAAGGTGATAGGAAAAGTCTTTAGATAATGAGTTTTCAACATCTGTATGAATTCATGATTAAAAAATTTATTAACCCCATCTAGAAGAAAAGGTTATTGTCACAGCCACAGTGACAATTCCTAACATCTAAAGGTGGGAAGGGTTGAAAATGTATAGATGCACTGGTACATCTTGGTACATGAGTAAGAAAGGTAGTTATCAATAACTCCTGGGCCCATCTCCAATGGCATACTATACCATTTTACTATGTTTAGCACTGCTGGCCAAAGATTGAGTAATGTGAGCATCAGAAGATGATAGCTGAGAAACTGAAAGTCCCTGTAAAAATAGAAACTTGGCGAGACTGAAAGGGGGTTTAGAAACTGGAGCAAAAGGGAGGAGCATGTACACACTGGAAAGAAGTCACTGATGATAGCAAGGACTTCAACCTTTCACCTGAGCACTGGCAATGGAAGAGGCCAAGCCATTTACTCACCATTTTTGCATGCACAGGAGCACTTCTGCTTTAACAAAAACAGTTTTTAAAGGAAAAGATGGGAAAATTGACTTAGTTAGAAGACCACTATTTTCCAATATGTAATGACTGAGAGATCTAAAGTCAAGTTGGTCCATGAGGGAAGCCATTAAGCAAAAGAATAATGAGAATTCACTGGTGAGCATTGGGCAGTCAGCATCGTACCCACCATCACATAACTGGGCTTGATTGGGCTTCTGATGGTAGCTAATATAGTCCTTATGTCTTCTCTTACACTCTGACACTGTGACTGTCCCAGCAAGAGAAAGTCTTAACATGCAATAATTTTTACTGAGAGATATCGATATTCTATGACTTGTTCTGACTAAAGGATGAGGTGGAAAAAAATGCATGAAGTTCTCCAAGCTGGGTCCTATGAGAGCTGTAGTTTCTGCCTTTGAACTGAAACCAGCTCCTCTCTTAAGCCATTGTCATAGAAAACTACCTTGAGACCATGGTGATTAGCTCCAGCTAGTCACATGTTAAGAACATCTACAAGGCTGATCACTGAGAAGCCAGGTCATCAAACTCTTATTGGATTTGCCATCCCAGAACCCAGTTAACTGCAATGGATTGAAGAAGTAGCCCTTCCAATACTCCATAAATGAATTAGAAACCCAGAGCAAGATCCGCAGAAGCACAGAGCTACGAAACAGTGCAGAGGAGATTGTTATCGTTTTACACCACTTGGTGTCAAGGCCACTTGCTGTACAGCAGCAACAGCTTCATTAGAAGTCAGTGTTTTTAGCCTATAGTAAAACACAGGAGGGTACAGAAATTATCAGTGATGAAATCAGTAGCTCTAAGATGGGTTGGGGCTTTCACCTTGGAAGGAGCAACCATTGCCATTTGAATCTAAGGATGCAACAACCAGGCGAAAAGCAGGGCATGAAAGATTCAGAGTTAAACAAATAGTTCAACACTTAACTTTTAAAGTAACCTGTATTTTGTAGAATGTATATGGTCAATGTCTATGATATATACATTGTATATATATATAATGTATACACATATAGGGTATATGCATGTATGCATATATGTATATATGATTTGTACACACACACACACACACACACACACACACACACACACACACACCACTTAAATGACTTTATGATGGAAAGAACAGAACATTTCCAGGAAAGAGGCTTTTTTTCCCCATGACAACTGACTTGGCTGATCTTCAAAAAGCCAATGACACATGCTGGAGAGGACCAGGGCCAGTTCTGCACTGCAGGAGGTGGCAAGGGCTTTGAGAACACTGCACATGAATCTTCTTTGGTTCTTGAATCATGCAGGACACATGTCCAACACACCTGGACAATTTGAATATGGAATGAGTGTTACATGACCAAGAATTATTTTTAATTTTTAGGGTGTGAGAATGGCATGTTAGTTATGTAAGGACATGTCTATCTTTTAGATATATATGCTAAATACATAGATGTGTAATGGCAAGATGGATGGAATTTATTTTACAATTCTTCAGCAATTGAAAACAACTTCAAATCCCTACCAGATTCAGCCAATGGACAGGACATTCTCCACAGTTGAGTGGAGAGTGGGGTCTGACTTTCACATGAACTCTGGTGCCTCATATTTGACCATGTCCCCTGGATGGAGAGGCCTGGTGGCACTCAGAGGAAGGATAGCAGGCTACCAAGAAGAGACCTGATACCCTATGAGCATATACAGGGGGAGGAGGTCCCCCTCAGTCACAGTCCTAGGCAAAGGGAGTAAGGGGAAAATGGGAGGAAAGGAGGAATGGGAGAATACAAGGGAGGGGATAACCATTGAGGTGTAATATGAATAAATTAATAAAATAAAATTTAAAAAGAAAACAAAAGAATGGAGAATGAGGACTGGAGAAAGAGAAAAAGGGATAAATTTCTTGATAACAGTTTATTCAAAGGCTCTCCTTTATGCTTAACAACTGTCACAATAATGTTTACATAATAATAATTTAGGAAATATAAAAATTCATATAGCTTTCACATTCTAGTTTGAATCACATTAGAATTTGTTTTAGTCTAAAATCATGACTTTTACTTACGAATGAAGTAACCCAGTTCTTCCAAAGTTATACTCAAACTCATGATGCAAAAGACCCCCTCCCCCTACACACACACATTAAGACCTAATTTTTTTCTTTTATTTCAATTCAAGCCGGGTTACACAAGTGGCCACTTCAGTCTCCATATCCCCCACTGGTAGAAGTCTCAGCTAGGGTCACAATCATAAACTCCAAGGAGTCTCCCCTGTCCCAGGTCTCTAGATTTTTCCAGAGATGCAACCCTCCACTGATTTCTGTTCTCTCTCCTAGCCCCCTCTCCCCACACCTGATCCCCCAACTCCCTACCCCTGATCATATTTCCATGCCCTCTCCCTCCCAGGTCCCTCCTTCCATCCACCTCTGATGTCTACTTTATTTCTGCTTCTGAGTTAGATTCAAGCATCCTCCCCCATGTCCCCCTGTCTTTTTTGGGTTTGTGGATTGCAGCATGTTTATCCAGTACTTATAGCTAATATCCACTTACAAGTGAGTACGTACCATGCATGTCTTTCTGGATCTGGGTTATCTCACTCAGGATGATATTTTCTAGTTCCAACCATCTGCTTGCAAATTTCATAATGTCCTTGTTTTTAACAGCTGAGTAATACTCTATTGTGTAAATGTACCACGATTCCTTTATCCATTCTTTAGTTGAGGGACATCTAGGTTTTTTCCAGTTTCTGACTATTACAAATAAAGGTGCTATGAACATATTTGATCAAGTGTCCTTGTGGTATGGTAGAGCAACTTCTAGATATATGCCCAGGAGTGGTATAGCTTGGGTCTTGAGGTAGAAATATTGCCAAATTCGTGAGAAACCACCAAATTGATTTTGAAAGTGGTTCTACAAAGTTGCACTCCCACCAGCAATGGAAGAATATTTCTCTTGCTCCACATTCTTACCAGCATGTGCTGTCAATTGAGTTTTTGACCATTATGACAGTGTAAGATGGGATCTCAGAGACATTTTAATTTGCATTTCCCTGATGCCAAGGACATTGAACATTTTTAAAGTGCTTCTCGACCATATCAGATTTCTCTGTTGAGAATTCTTTCTTTAGCTCCATACTCCATTTTTATATTGGGTTATTTGGTTTGTTGGTGTCTAATTTTTTGTATTCTTTACGTATCTTGAATATTATCCCTGTCAGATAGATGGTTGGTGAAGATCTTTTCCCAGTTGTAGGCTGTTGGTTTGTCCTATTGACAATGTTTATTGCGCTACAGAAGCTTTTCAGTTTCATGTGGCCTCATTTATTTTTTTAATTTTTAATTGTATTTCTTTTTTACATATACATTTATATTATTACACATAAATAAAATAAACTACATACAGCAAGAAAAATCATGAAACAACCAGGAATTATATTAATGCTACATTAAGTGTGGTTTGGTTATTTGTATTTGGTAAAGTTTAAGAAAACATCTCTCCTATCTTGATGCGTCTAAAATTCTGAATGAAAATTAATTATCCATCATATCTTGTGCCTACCAATTTAAGACATCTATCTAGTCTTAAAAATATCTTAACCCCTAAGCAACTAAGCTTAATTGTAAGACTTAACTGTCTGGTCTTCAACCTCATCAGAGACTTGAGAAAGAATAAAACTAATTACTGGAGTAAACAGGAAGTGTAGGTTAGCAGCTTCCAAAATGAGAAGATGACAGAGAGAGTTTACTGCCTGAACAGTCACCCAAACTCTCTACAACGTTGGAGTATCATCTTCAGCCTTCTGGCGCAATAAATCTGACAGACATATTTGAGAGGCAGGAGTTATTGAGCGCTTGCTTACCCTGTCTTGGCCGAGTTCGGCCATTGACTCTGTCTGCATTCAAGCTTGCTGATTTTTAGGCAGAATTCTGTCTGTGGAGAAACAAGAACATTTTGCCCAGTGGCTTGTTTGTCACATTTGAAGCCATCTCCATAAAGAAGTGATTTGATGCCCATTATCTTCTTTGAAGTAGGCTGGGTGTTGCCTGGAGTTAACCTGTCTTGTGTTAAAGAATCTTTAAAATAATAAAAATATTTTAAAATACCATATTCTGTAGGTCTCTGAGGCTTTTGAAGACCTTATATATTTTACCTTATCTATAGAATCTTATCTATCTGTTAAACCTAGGATATATATTTTTGTGATAAAAATAGACTAGTAATTGAAATGGGCATGATTTGATCAACTAACAATTAGCGTGCATTACTTAATTATCCTAAAAAGTCTGCAATACTACTTTCAAGGTATTGGAAGTAAACCTGTCATAGTTTAGTTGTATGGATATAATACCTCATATTAGAGTAGAAATATATAAAATGTATGTGAAAAATAATCTTAAATTTGAATTCTATATCAAAATTAAACTTATTTTGCATCAATATACAAAATTCTATAACCATGAATTAAAAATAACCTTATTTGTGAGTAACAATGAAGGCCTCAAGTTGAGGGGTATTTTCAACAATCTACTTTTTTCTCTGTCATCCCTATGTGTTCCTATATCCCCCTTCCTTCTTTTCCACCCCTATCAGAGAGACATCCTTGAGTCCCACCTTGTTTTCTTCTATATAAGACCAATAATAACTTATAATTAACTCCCAATGAAAATGAGCATCTGTAGTCCAAAAGACCAAACTAAACCCTACCCAACCTCCCTGAAGGGAAGTGTGGTGTTTTCCTCTTAAGGTCCCTTCTGGCTGATTGGGTGAATAATACCTTTGTAAGTGCCCAAATAAAATTGGGGAAGATGGTTATACAAGCTAGGAACAGCATTTGTGGTCCAGTTTCTAAATGTTGAGAAATTCCAGGATTAACACAAGCCCTTTTTGGGAAAGTCTGAAATACTGGACCAATTGGGATCAGAAGCTTTCTTCGAAGCTGCCTGTGGTGGAACATAAAAGATACATGATATCAATGTCCAGCATGTCTAGAGGAATAAATCCTTTAAGGTCTGATCAAGAGTCAGTGTCCAGTTCTTTTGTTCTGAAAACATATAATTTCTCACAAATATTATGCAGTACTAAATTTATAAATGTATGAAGTATGTGGAACACACAGAGCAATTAAGCCTGGTTGTCTGCTTTTCGTATAAGCAGAAGTAAGACATCTGCAAATCTTCATTCATGCCATGAGAAGAATGGTATCTAATAAGTCACATGGATTCTGTGGCCAACAAGAAGCTTTGTCTATGCATAGACATTCATGTCACAGCCATGATCAGAGCTATTCCCATGTAGAGGGATTAGCAATATAAGTCACCTGCTTATTCTGCAGTTTGAATCCTTTACATCCCAATTGTAGCCCCCTCCCTCACCACTTCCAGATCCTACCCTTTCTTCCTCATCCACTCTCCCTCCCTCCCCTATTCCTCAGAAAGGAGAGTCCTCCTCCCTTAACATCTGACCTCAGCCTATCAATTCTCATCTGTACTACCTGTGTCCTCTTTGTCTGTGTCCTTTCCAGGGGGAAAGTGATAAACATTGGGAAGCCAGAGTCTATGATAGAAGTAGTCCCTACTCCCCATATTGTGAGACCCACAAGGGGACTGTGCTGCCTGTCTACTACATCTGAGCCAAGCTTCTAGGTTCACATAATACATGGACCTTGCTTGGTACATCAGTCTCTGTATTGTAATGTAGTTGTCTGATTTTAAGTGGCTAATATCTGCTTATGAGTAAGTATATACCATGTGTTTCTATCTGGGTCTGGGTTACCCCACTCAGGATGATTGTCTCTAGTTCCATCCATTTGCCTTCATTTTAAAGATTTCCTTTTTTTAATTTTTTATTTATTTTTATTTCTATTTTTAAATTTTATTTTATTAAGTTATTCATATTACATCTCAATGGTTATCCCCTCCCTTGTATCCTCCCATTCCTCCCTCCCTCTCATTTTCCCCTTACCCCCCTCCCCTATGACTGTGACTGAGGGGGACTTCCTCCCCCTGTATATGCTCATAGGGTATCAAGTCTCTTCTTGGTAGCCCACTATCCTTCCTCTGAGTGCCACCAGGTCTCCCCATGCAGGAGACGTGGTCAAATATGAGGCACCAGAGTTTGTGTGAAAGTCAGACCCCACTATCCACTCAACTGTGGAGAATGTCCTGTCCATTGGCTAGATCAAGGTAGGGGTTTGAAGTTTACTGCCTGTATTGTCCTTGGCTGGTGCCATAGTGTGAGCAGGACCCCTGGGCCCAAATGTAGGTTTCTAGGATCCTCTGGATCCTTCAACTTTGCCATTCTCCCATGCTTCTCTCATCTAGAGTACCAATAGGATGTCCTCCCCTCTGTCCCAGTTTTCTGGTTAGTGAAGACTTTCATGGGACATGCCCCTTGGCTACTATGCAGATATAAGTGAGTCTATACCATTTAACTCTTTCTGCTTCTGGGTTAACTCACTCATTATGATCATTTCTAGTTCAATCCATTTGTCCACAAATTTTGGGAATTCCTTGTTTTTAATGGCTGAGTAGTAGTTCATATAGGTCACTTGATTTTTGACAAGGAGGCAAATCCATTCAATGGAAAAAAGATAGCATCTTCAACAAATGGTGCTGGTCTAACTGGATGTCTATGTGTAAAAAAATGTAACTGGACTCATATTTGTCACCTTGCACAAAACTCAAATCCAAATGGATCAAAGACCTCAACATAAAACCAGAGACACTAAGTCAGAGAGAAGAAAAAGTGGTGAAGAGCCTGGAACACATTGGCACAGCAGACAACTTTCTGAACATAACACCAACAGCCCAGGCCTTAAGGTCAACAATTAATAAATGGGACCTCATGAAGCTGAGAAGCTTCTGTAAGGCAAGAGACACTGTCAAAGGAACAAAGAGACAGCCTACAGACTGGGAAAAGATCTTCGCCAACCCTACATCTGACAAAGGTCTAATATCCAAAATATATAAAGAACTCATGAAATTAAACACCACCAAACCAAATAACCCAATTGAGAAACGGGGCTCAGAACTAAACAGAGAATTCTCAACAGAGGAATATCAAATGACTGAGAAACACTTAAAGAAATGCTCAACCTTGTTAGTCGTCAGGGAAATGCAAATCAAAACAACTCTGAGATTCCATCTTACACCCATCAGAATGGCTAAGATCAACAATTCAAGTGACACCACATGCTGGCAAGGGTGTAGAGAGAGAGAATCACTCCTTCATTGCTGGTGGGAATGCAAACTAGTACAGCCACTTTGGAAATCTATCTGCTGCTATCTCAGAAAACTGGGAATAGGACTTCCGCAAGACCCAGTTATTCCACTCCTTGGAATATACCCAGAAAATGCTCCAGCACACAACAAGAAAATTTGCTCAACCATGTTCATAGCAGCCTTATTCATAATAGCCAGAACATGGAAACAGCCTAAGTGTCCCTCAGTAGAAGAATGGATAAAGATTTCCTTCTTTTTAATAGCTGAATAGTATTCCATTGTGTAAGTGAACCATAGTTTCTTTATCTATTCTTCGGTTGGGGGACATCTAGGTTGTTTATAGATTCTGGCTATTACAAAAAAGGCTGTTATGAACATAACGGAGCAAATTTCCTTGTAGTGGAGTGTCTTTAGGGTATATGCCCAGGAGTAGTATGGATTGGTCTTGAGGTAAATTTATTACTAATTTGCTGAGATAGTGCCACATTGAATTCCAAAGTGATTGTACAAGTTTTCACTTCCACTAGCAATGGAGGAGTGTTTCCCTTTCTCCACATCCTCGCCAGCATATGGTGTCACTTCCCTTTTTGAACTAAACCATTTGGATAGGTGTAAGATGAAATCTTGGAGTCATTTTCGTTTGCATTTTCCTGATGACTAGGGATATTGAGCATTTATTTAAGTGTTTCTCATCCATTCAATATTCCTCTGTTGAGAATTGTTTATTTCTTTACCCCTTTTTAAATTGGAATATTCGGCTTGGTGATGCTTAATTTCTTGAGTTCTTTATATATTTTGGATATTAGCCCCTTGTTGGATGTAGGGCTGGTGAAGACCTTCTCCCAGTTTGTAGGCTGTAATTTTGTTCTATTGACTGTTTCCTTTGCCTTCCTGAAGCTTTTCAGTTTCATGTGGTCTCATTTATTAATTGCCTGATCTGTTGGTGCTCTGTTTAGAAAGTTGTCTCCTGTGCCAATGAGTTCAAGGCTCTTTCATATTTTTTAATCTAACAGTTTTAGTGTGTCTGGTTTCATGTTGAGGTCTTTAATCTATTTGGAATTTAGTTTTGTGCATGGTGATAAATATGCATCTATTTACATTTTTCTCCATGTAGCCATCCAGTTAGACCAGCACCATTTGTTGAAGATGCTATCTTTTTTCCACTGTATGGATTTGGCTTCTTTATCGAAAATCAAATGCTCATAGGTGTGTGGGTTTATTTCTGGGTCTTGTATTTGATTCCATTAATCAACCAGCCTATTTCCATGCCAGTATTATGCTCTATTTTATTACTGTTGCTCTATAGTACAGCTTGAGATCTGGGATGGAGATTCCTCCTGAAGATCTTTTATTGTACAATATTGTTTTGCTATTTTGTTTTTGTTTTTCCATATAAGTTGAGAATTGATCTTTCAAGGTCTGTAAAGAAATGTCATGGAATTTTGATGGGAATTTCATTGAATCTGTAAATTGCTCTTGGTAAGATGGACATTTTTACCATGTTGATTCTCCCAATCCACAGACATGGGAGATCTTTTTGCCTTCTGATATCTTCTTCAATTTCTTTCTCTAGAGGCTTGAAGTTTTTTCATATAACTCTTTCACTTTCTTGGTTAGATTTACAGCAATATACTTTATATTATTTGTGACTATTGTTAAGAATGCAGTTTCCCTAATTTCTTTCTTAGCCCATTTGTCATTTGTATACAGCAGGGATACTGATTTTTTTGGGGTTGATTTTGTATCCAGCCACTTTGCTGAAGTCATTTGTCAGCTGCAGGAATTTCTTTGTAGAATTTTTAGGGTCACTTATGAATACTATCATGTCATCTGTGAATAGTGATAGTTTGAGTTCTTCCTTTTCTATTTGTATCCCCTTGATCTCCTTTAGTTGTCTTATTGGTCTAGTGAAGACTTCAAGTACTATATTGAAGAGATATGGAGAGAGTAGACAGCCTTGTCTTGTCCCAGATTTCAGTGAAATTGATTTAACGTTTCTCTGCTTAGTTTGATGTTGACTCTAGGCTTGCTGTAATTTCCTTTACCATATTTACATATGTTTCTTGCATCCTGTCTCTCTCCAAGACTTTAAACATGAGTAGGTTTTGAATTTTTGTCAAATCCTTTTTCAGCATCTAAGGAGATGATCATGTGTTTTATCTTTCAGTTCACTTATATGATGGATTACATTGATGGATTTCTGTATATTGAACCATCCCTGCATGCCTGGGTTGAAGCCTACTTGCTCATGGTGAATGATATTTTTGTTGTGTTCTTGGATTTGGTTTGTAAATATTTTTTGAGTGGTTTTGCATCAATGTTCACATGAGAAATTGGTCTGAAATTCTCTTTCTTTGTGTGGTCTTTCTGTGGATTAGGTATCTAGGTGACTGTGGCCTCATAGAATGAGTTTGATAATGGTCCTTCTGTTTTTATTTTGTAGAATAAAGAGAATTGATATTAGCTCTTCTTTGGAGGCCTGGTAGAATTCAGCTCTGAATCCACCAGGTCCTCAAGTTTTTTGTTTTGTTTTTGTTTTAGTTTTTTGTTTTGTTTTGTTTTTTGGTTGGGAGACTTTTGACGACTGCCTCAATTTCCGTAGGAGATATAGGACTATTTAATTTGTTTATCTCATCTTGATTCAACTATGGTAGTTTGTATCTATCAAGAAAAATATCTATTTTTTTAGGTTTTTAAATTTTGTGGCACAAAGGCTTTTATAGTACTACCTATTGATTCTTTGGATTTCCTTGGTGTCTGTTGTTATATCTCTCTTTTCATTTCTGATTTTCTTGATTTTTTACTATTCCTTGGCCTTTTATTTAGCTTGGCTAAGGGTTTATCTATCTTGTTGATTTTCTCAAAGAATCAGCTCTTGGTTTCTTGATTCTTTGAATTGTTCTCTTTATTTAAAATTTATTGATTTCAGCCCTGAGTTTGATGATTTCCAGCCCTCTGGTGGGTCTGTTTCTTTTTGTTCTAGAGCTTTCAGGTGTGTTGTTAAGTTGCTAATAAAGGACCTCTCCAATTTCTTTATTTTTTAAAATATATTTTATTAATTTATTCATATTACATATAAATCGTTATCCCATCCCTTGTATCCTCCCATTCTTCCCTGCCTCCCATTTTCCCCTTATGCCCCCCCATAACTGTGAATGAGGGGGACCTCTTCCCCATTTATATGCTCATAGGGTATCAAGTCTCTTCTTTGTAGCCTGCTATCCTTCCTCTGAGTGCCACCAGGCCTCCTCATCCAGGGGATGTAGTCAAATATGGGGCACCAGAGTTTGTGTGAAGGTCAGTCCCCTCTCTCCACTCAACTGTGAAGAATGTTCTATCCATTGGCTAGATCTGGGTAGGGGTTTGAAGTTTATTGCTAATATTGTCCTTGGCTGATGCCATAGTTTGAGGAGGACCCCTGGCCCCAGATCCACCTGTCATAATGTTCTTCTTGTAGGTTTCTAGGACCCTCTGGATCGTTCTATTTCCTCACTCTCTCTTGCTTCTCTCACCTGGAGTCCCAATAGGATGCCTCCCCTCTGTTCCACTTTCCTGGTAAGTGAAGACATTCATGGGACATGCCCCTTGGGCTAGTGTCCAGGTATAAGCAAGTATATACCATTCGACTCCTTCTGCTTCTGGGCTAACTCACTCATTATGATCATTTCTAGTTTAATCTATTTGTCCACAAATTTCAATAATTCCTTGTTTTTAATAGCTGAGTAGTATTCCATAGTGTAAATGTATCACAGTTTCTTTATACATTCTTCTACTGAGGGACACTTGGGTTGTTTCCATGTTCTGGCTATTATGAATAAGGCTGCTTTGAACGTGGTTGAGCAAATGATCTTGTTGTGTGCTAGAGCATCTTCTGGGTATATTCCAAGGAGTGAAGCTGGGTCTTGAGGAAGCTCTATTCCCAGTTTTCTGAGACAGGGCCAGATAGATTTGCAAAGTGGCTGTACTAGTTTGCATTCCCACCAGCAATGAAGGAGTGTTCCTCTCTCTCCACATCCTGGCCAGAATGTGGTGTCACTTGAATTGTTGATCTTAGCCATTCTGATGGAATCTCAGAGTTGTTTTGATTTGCATTTCCCTGATGACTAAGGAGGTTGAGCATGTCTTTGAGTGTTTCTCAGCCATTTGATATTCCTCTGTTGAGAATTCTCTGTTTAGTTCTGAGCCCCGTTTCTCAATTGGGTTATTTGGTTTGGTGGTGTTTAATTTCATGAGTTCTTTATATATTTTGGATATTAGACCTTTGTCAGATGTAGGGTTGGTGAAGATCTCCCAGTCTGTAGGCTGTCACTTTGTTCTCTTGACAGTATCTCCTGCCTTACAGAAGCTTCTCAGCTTCATGAGGTCCCATTTATTAATTGTTGACCTTAAGGCCTGGGCTGTTGGCATTCTGTTCAGGAAGTTGTCTCCTGTGCCAATGAATTCCAGGCTTTCCCCCACTCTTTCTTCTAACAGATATAGTGTCTCTGGTTTTATGTTGAGGTCTTTGATCCATTTGGATTTGAGTTTTGTGCATGGTGATAAATAGGGGTCCAATTCCATTTTTTACACATAGACATCCAGTTAGACCAGTACCATTTGTTGAAGATTCTATCCTTTTTCCATTGAATAGATTTGACTTCTTTGTCAAAAATCAAGTGACCATATGTGTGTGGGTTCATTTATGGGTCTTCTATTTGATTCCACTGATCAATGAGCCTATTGCTGTGTCAGTACCATGCCGTTTTAATTACTGCCTCTTTATAGTACAGCTTGAGATCAGGTATGGAGATTCATCTTGAGGAACTTTTATTGTACAAGTTTGTTTTAGCTACTTTGGTCTTTTTGTTTTTTTATATGAAGTTGAGAATTGAACTTTCAATGTCTTTAGAAAATTGTGTAGGTATTTTGATAGAGATTGCATTGAATCTGTAAATTGGTTTTGGTAATATGGCCATTTTTAGTATGTTAATTCTACCAATCCATGAACAAGGAAGATCATTCCATCTTCTCATGTCATCTTCAATCTCTTTCTTCAGAGTTTTGAATTTTTTTCAAACAAGTCCTTCACTTGCTTAGTTAGAGTAAGTCCTAAATACTTTATATTGCTTGTGGCTAATGTGAAGAGTGTAGTTTTCCTAATTTCTTCCTCTGCATGCTTGTTGTTTGTATGTAGGAAGGCTACAGACTTTTCTGAGTTAATTTTGTATCCTGATATTTTGCTGAAGGTGTTTATCAGCTGTAGTAGTTCTCTGTTGGAATTTTGAGGGTTACTTATGTACACTATTACATCATCTGCAAATAGGGATAATTTGAATTCTTCTTTTCCCATTTGGATCCCCTTGATCTCCTTTTGTTGTCTTATTGCTCTTGCTAGAACTTTAAGGACTATGTTGAAGAGATACAAAGAGAGTGGGCAGCCTTGCCTTGTTTCCTATTTTAGAAGAATTTCCTTGAGTATCTCACTATTTAATTTGATTTTGGCTTTTGGCTTGCTGTGTATAGCCTTTATTATGTTGAGGTATGTGCCTTGTATTCCTGATCTCTCCAAAACTTTAAACATGAATGGGTGTTGGATTTTATCAAATGCTTTTTCTGCATCTAAGGAGATGTTCATGTGATTTTTAATTTTCAGTTTGTTTATATGGTGGATTACATTGATAGATTTCCATATATTAAACCATCCCTGCATGCCTTGAATGAAGCCTAATTGTTATGGTGAATGATATCTTTGATATGTTCTTGTATTTGTTTTACAAGTATTTTATTGAGTATTTTTGCATCAATGTTGATAGGAGAAATTGGTCTGAAATTCTCTTCCTTTGTTGGGTCTTTGTGAGGTTCAGGTATCAATGTGACTATGGCCTCATAGAATGAATTTGGTAATGTTTCACCCATTTCTGTCTTTTGGAGTAGCTTGAAGAGTATCAGTATTAGCACATCCCTGGAGGTCTGGTAGAATTTTGCCCTGAAACCACTTGGCCCTGGGCTTTTTTGGTTGGGAGGCTATCAATGATTGTGTCTATTTCTTTTTTTTTTTTTAAAACAAACAACCAAACAAAACATTTATTTATGTGTGCCTGAGTGAGCTTATGTACACATGTGTGCAGGAACCCACAGAGGCATTGGATCCCCTAGAACTGGAGTCGCAGACAGCTCTGAGATGCCATGTGGTGCTGGGAATCACCCTAACAGAGCAGTAATTGTTCTTTTTTTTTTTTTTTTTTTTTTACTCAGAGTCTTTTTATTGGCCATCAAAGATATCCAATCTTTTGAGAAATTGATCGATCAAAATGAACAAAAATAGCTTATAATGACAGAGTACTATTTACTTTCTCTTTTTTTTTTGTTTGTTTGTTTTTAACTGCTCAACCGTCTCTCCAACTTCTAAATTGTACTTAAAAAAAAAAAGCCTCAAGTAAACCAAGAATTCTGAGTTCACAAAATGCTCAGATTTTGACACATCATGTAACACATAATAAAGAATGCATCATTTGCATAAATTTGAATTACCTTTAAAAAAAAGGAAAGGAAAGGAAAAGCTACAAAGTGTTACAAAGACAGCCTCCATAAACATCACATAAAACCTAAGCAAGCACAGCTGCTTCTGTCCCAGGAGCTCACAAGCACCACTGGCCAGCCAAGGGTGTTTTTCCACAGGAATTCCAGGTCTCGGCAAGGCTGGCATGAGTCAGGACAATGGAGAACATGGCTCATCACTCAGGTGCTGGTGACCATCTCAGTGGCCCTGGGAAGCACCTTGGGCTGCAGAGGCCAGCTGCAGCAGGACTGCACTCCGTCTGCAGGGTCTGCGTCAGCACACGGTGGACAGTGGAGGGAAAGGGTTTTGCTTGCTAACAACCAGTTTCTGGTGTTGATGGGAGATGTAGCCTTTAATGTGGCCCATGTATATCAGGTTGGCCAGAATGCACTGGACTTCGTCAATGTCCACGTCTTCCACGTGCATGAATTTCAAGGCAACCAGAAAGGCATCAAGAGACAGCTGATGTGTTTTGAGTAACAAATGCACTTTCTTGAAGAGGTTCCTGTAAGTGATGATTTTCAGCTTCTCCAGGATGAGGAAGATGCCACAGCGGATGAAAAAAGTCTCATGCTTCGCCAGCGCCTCGTTGAGCAACAGCAGATTGCCCTCACTGACGGCTTTGGTCACTTCTGAAAACTGCATGAGGTGGTATTTCCTCAGGAGCTCGATGGTCGGCATGTGACCCAGCAGCATCTTCACTGGCAGCAGGTGGATGAGAATCATCCTCTTGTTCTTCTGGCTGGAGCGATGGCAGTGCTCAAAGGCAAACGACAGGTACTCCTCGGCTTGCTTGAAGTCACTGTCAAACATGGCCTTACGCCCGACAAAATACTTGTATGTGACTCTCTGGGCAGTGCTGTAGTCATCCTTCAAATTTGAGCTGTCAATGGCTCGGATAAGAGGCTTACACAAATGGAGTTTGTTGATCTTAAAGTAGATCTTAAACAGCTGGTTCACTAGGAACAGCATCCCCCACTTCTTGGAGTCCTCTATGCCAGCATGAGTGTCACTAGCACAGACTCGGAAGCAGCTCATCAGAAGCTCAGCGGCTTTTTCCAGCATGTCTCCAACTTTGCTCTTCCCTTTCTTTACCAACTGCTGATCTGCGTTATTGGAAAATATTCGAAGGTCAAGTGCTACTGCATACATGACAGGCAGAGCCCAGTTTTCTTCTTTGTGAGCCTGGAATGCCCGAAGGAATGATTGGACTATCACTGTCTGGAACATGTATGCCTCTATGAAGTCATGGTTCCCCACAGCAAAGGTACACCTGAGGTGAGCTGCGAACATTTCGTCATAAGGGGGCTCCAGAACTTGCTGGCATTTCTCTTCTGGAGAGGCCATCTGGAGCCATGGGTTGGCAACATGAGGGTGCTTGAAAGACACCAGCTCTGCACAGGATGCTCCATCTCTGGTGTCAATGGCTTCATATACCTGCTGTAGGTACTGGTTGATGGTGATGTGCGCAATAGTAGCGGCAGCGGGCCGATTGTGTCTATTTCTATAGGAGAAATGGGACTACTTAGCTTGTTTATCTGTTCTTCACTCAATTTCGGCAAGTGGAACTGATCAAGAAAATTGTCTATTTCCCTTAGATTTTCGAAGTTTTTGTGGCATATATACCTTCGAAGTAGGATCTTATGATTCTTTGTATTTCTTTGGTGTCTGTTCTTATGTCTCCCTTTTCATTTCTGATTTTGTTGATTTGGATACTGTCTCTCTGCCTTTTGGTTAGTTTGGCTAATGGTTTTTGTATCTTGTTGATTTTCTCAAAGAACTAGGTCTTGGTTTTGTTGATTCTTTGGACTGTTTTCTTTGTTTCTAATTTATTAATTTCATCTCTGAGTTTGATTATTTTTAGTCGTCTAATCCTCTTGGGTGTTTCTGCTTCTTTTTTTCTAGGGCTTCCAGTTGTGTCGTTAAGTTGCTTATGTGGGATGTTTCCAATTTCTTTTTAAAGACACTTAGTGCTATGAATTTTCCTCTTAGCACACCTTTCAATGTATCCCACAAATTTGGGTATGTTGTTTCTTCATGTTCATTGAATTTCAGGAAGTCCTTAATTTCTTTCTTTATTTCTTCCCTGACCCAGGTGTCATTAAGTAGAGAGTTGTTTAGTTTCCATGTATGTGTAGGCCTTTTGCTATTTCTGTTGTTGTTGAAGTGCAGCCTAAGACCATTGTGATCTGATAGGATACAAGGTATTATTTCAATTCTCTTGTATCTGTTGAGGCTTGCTTTGTGACCTACTATGTGATCAATTTTGGAGAAGGTTCCATGGGGTGCAGAGAAGAAGGTATATTCCTTTTTGTTTAGGTGAAAGGTCTATAGATATCTGTTAGATCCATTTGATTCATGGCATTGGTTAATGATGTTATTTCTCAGTTTAGTTTCTGTTTCAATGACCTATCCTTCCATGAGAGTGGGGTGTTGAAGTCTCCCACTATTATTGTGTGGGTATTGATGTGTGGTTTAAGCTTCATTAATAGATCTTTTACCAATGTGGGTGCCCTTGTATTGGGGGCATAGATGTTTAGAATTGTGATGTCATCTTGGTTGACTTTATCTTTGATGAGTATGAACTGTCCTACCTCATCCCTTTTGATTAATTTTGGTTGAAAGTCTATTTTGTTAGATAGTAAAATGACTATGCCTGCTTGCTTCTTGTGACCATTTGTTTGGAATGTTTTTTTCCAGCCTTTTACCCTGAGGTAATGTCTATGATTATGGGTGAGATGTGTTTCTTAAATGTAGAAGAATGTTGGATCTTGTTTATGCATCCATTCAATTAGTCTGTACCTTTTTATTGGAGAATTGAGACCATTGATGTTGAGAGATATTAATGACCAGTGACTGTTAAGAGTCTTAATTTTGATGTTGGTTCTAGTAGAGCAGTTGTGTGGTTATATTTTTGCAGTAGTGTTGTTATCTATTTCCTGTGTAGTTTTGTTTGTAGCTTGTCCCTTTGGGGGTGCAGTGTTCCTTCTAGTGCCTTCTGTAATGCTGGATTTGTGGATAGGTACCCTGTGATTTTGTTTTTGTCATGGAATATTTTGTTTTCTCCATCAGTGGTTATTGATAGTTTTGCTGGGTAGTCTGGCCTGGCATCTGTGATCTCTTAGGGTTTGAAGGGTCTCTGTTTAGACCCTTCTGGCTTATATGTTCTCTGCTGAGAACTCGGTTGTAATTCTGATAGGTTTGCCATTAAATGTTATTTGGCCCTTTTCCCTTGCAACTTTTAATATTTTTTCTTTGTTTTTTATATTTTGTGTTTTGATTATTATGGGATGAGATGTTTTCCTTTCTGGTCTATTCTATTTGGTGTTCTGTAGGCCTCTTGTATGTTTATAGGCACATTTTTCTCCAGATTGGAGAAGTTTTCTTCTATGATTTTGTTGAGAATATTTTCTGGTTCTTGGATTCTGGCATCTTCTCTTTCCTCAATGCCTATTATCCTCAGATTTCTTCTTTTCATGGTGTCTTTGATTTCTTGGATGTTTTGTGTCAGGGGTTTTATAGATTTTGCATTTTCCTTAATGGTTGCTTCAAGATCTGTGATTGTATCTTCTATATCGGAGATTCGTTCCTCCATCTCTTGGATTCTGTTAGACAGGCTCGCCTCTGTGTTCCTCTCCTTCCTCTCTGAGCTCTCATGTTCCTGTTTTTCTTCTGTCTGTGTGTTTATCATTGAATCCATTTTCATCTTCTGATGACTTTTTGATTTCTTTCATCTGATTGTATTTTTCTGAGTTTCTTCCATTGCCTCTTTATAGGTCTTCAGAGCTTGAACCATTTTATTGATTTCTTTCATCTGGTTGTTTGTATTTTCCTGAAAAATTTCCAGTTCCACTCTATGTGCTTCTTTTATGTGTGTCACCTGTTTGGCTGTGTCTTCCTGTATTTGATTATGAATTTCATTTGTTTCCTCCATTATCATCCTCATTACTAAGGATTTGAAGTAATTTTCTTGTATTTCTGTTGTGTTTGAGTTCTCTGGGTTGTTTTCTTTGGGATAGATGGAAAGTGGAGATGCTATATTGTTTTGGTTTTGTGTGTGTGTGTGTGTGTGTGTGTGTGTATGATTCTATACTCTCCTTCAGTCATCTTACCATCTCTGTTTTTGGCAGGTAGCTGCTGGAGTTGGGTGCAGGGAGTCCAATGATAGATTTACTTGTTTTCTCATGAATTTTCTAGTCCAGAAACTCTGATGCTTCACTGGTCTGGAAGCCAGGAGGACAGCCCTGTAGTTTGAGTCTGTCACAGTCAGTGATCCCCAGCTCCTCTGTACTTGTCCTGGGTCTCAGAATGCGAGGTGAGTCAAGCCAAAGTGTCCGCAGCCTTCTCGGTCCCCTTGTGGCATTGGAGCTCTCCATGGACTGAAGCAGGTGGGGCAGAGGGTATCTGATGACCACTCTACTCCTTGTCTCTCTGAGATTTCCTTAGTCTGAGAGCTCTGAATCACCACTGGTCTGTTGTTCCTGGTAGTGTTTAAGGACCCAGACTGGTAGCAGAGTCCAGGTTAGTGTCACAGGGTCCAAACTGCACACACACTGAATCCAGTTTATGTTTCTGGACCCAAACAGGTTTTGTGGCCTAATCCACACACATAGTCCAGTTAGTTCTGAGTCCAACCAGGCTCATAGGCCCAAACTGCACACTTAGCTCGCAGAGTTCAGCTAACTTCTCAGGGCCTGGACCACATTCAGAGTCCAGCCAGAGTCTCAGGCCAAAACTGTCTACCAAGTTCAGCTAGGGACTCTGTGCCCAAGCCGTGCACCAAACTCAGCTAGGTCTCAGGGGCCGAACCGTGCACCAGGTCTAGTTTGGGTCTCAGGGCATGAGCTGCACTTTGAGTTGAGCTTGGGTCACGGGGCCCAAATCTTGCACAGAGTCCCCTCTTCCGCAGTAATTCCCTCTGGTCACCACACCAATTACCTCTGCCGGAGGGTTTCCAGCTGCAAACCTCAGCCACTGCAGCTCTGTTCCAAGAACATCCTCGCTTCTCCCATGTGCAGGGGTAGACAGGTTTTCTATATTTTGGTTCTTTCAAACTGTGGAGTACTCCCCTTGTAGTGGGGTGGGGAGCTTGGTGTTCCTGGTTAAGAATTCCATGCAATTCTCTGAATCCTTTACTGGAGCTTCTAAACACAGTCTAAGCTGCTCTCTGCCATCTTGGATCTGTCTCCAATTTTTTAATAAAGGCATCTAGTCATATGTACTCTCCTTTTAGCACTGCTTTCATTGTGTCCCTTAAGTTTGGATATGTTGTGCCTTCAGATTTGTTGAATTCGAGGACGATTTTAATTTCTTTTTTATTTCATTCTTTATGTAGTTATCATTGAGTAGAGAGTTGTTCAGTTTCCGTGAGTTTGTAGGCTTTCTATTGTTATTGAATTTCAGCTTTAATCCACAGTGGTCAGATAATATGCAAGGTATTATTTTGATCTTTTTGTATTTGGTGAGGTATGCTTTGTGACCAAGTATATGGTCAATTTTGGAGAAGGTTCCATGAGGTGCTGAGAAGAAGGTGAATTCTTTCATGTTTGGGTGAAAAGTTCTATATATATCAGTTAGGTCCATTTGATTCATGACATCTATTAGTTTTGTTGTTTCTCTATTTAGTTTCTGTTGTGATGATCTATCTGTTAGTGAGATTGGGGCCTTTAAATCTCCCACCATTAAAACGTGGGCTTCAATGTGTGATTTAAACTTTAGTAATGTTTCTTTCCTGATTGTGGGTGCTCCTGTATTTGGGGCATAGATGTTTAGAACCGAGAAGTCATCTTGGTATATTTTTCCTTTGATGAGTATGAGGTGTCCTTCTCCATCTCTTTTGATTATTTTTAGTTTAAAGTCTATTTTATTAGATACTAGAATGGCTACTCCATCTTGCTCCTTGGGTCTGTGTGCTTGAAATACCTTTTTCCAGCCATTTACTCTAAGGTAATGTTTATCTTTATTGCTGAGGTGTGTTCCTTGTATGCAGCAGAATGATGGGTCTTGTTTTCACATCCATTCTGTTAGCATGTGTTTCTTCATTGTGTTGTTGAGGTCATTGATGTTAAGAGATATTAGTGACCAGTGGCTATTGGTTCCTACTGTTTTGATGCTGGTAGTGGGACATAGAGAGAGAGAGAGAGAGAGAGAGAGAGAGAGAGAGAGAGAGAGAGAGAGAAAGAGTAATTTCTTTTGTTTTGGGGGGTATTGGGTTATTTATTTCCTTTGCTTTCCTGTGTAAAATTACCCACCTTAGGTTGGAGTTTTCCTTCTAGTATCTTCTGTAAAGCTAGATTTGTGGTTGTGAACTGTTTGAACTAGGTGTTGTCATGGACTATCTTGTTTTCTCCATCTATGGTGATTGGAAGTTTTGCTGAGTATAGTAGTCTGGATTGGCATCTGTGGTCTCTTATAGTTTGCATGACATCTTTCCAAACCCTTCTGGCTTTTGTAGTCTCCACTGAGAGGTTGGGTGTAATTCTGATAGGTTTGCCTTTATATGTGACTTAGCCTTTTTCTCTTGCAGCTTTTAATACTCTTTTGCTTTGTTTTGTTTTGTTTTGTACGTTTAGTGTTTTGATTATTATGTGATGGGAGGATTTTCTTTTTTGATCCAATCCATTTGGAGTTCTTTAGGCTTCTTGTATATTTGTGGACCTTCTTTCTTTAGGTTAGGAAAGTTTTCTTCCATAATATTGTTGAAAATATTTTCTGGGCCTTGCAGTTGGGAGTCTTTTTTTTCTTCTACTTCTGTGATTCTAAGGTTTGGTCTTTTCATAGCATCCCAGATTTATTGGATATTCTCTGTCAGGAGATTTTTATATTTAACTATTTTTTTAACTTCTGTATCCATTTCTTGAGTCATATCTTCTATCTCTGATATTCTTTCTTCCTTCTCTTGAATTCTGTTGGTAATGTTCATCTCTATACGTCATGTCCTTTTCTCTAGGGTTTCCACTTCCTAGATTATCTCAGATTATGATTTCTTCTTAGCTTCATAGCTTCTATCTTCATTTTTAGGTCTCCTCCTGTTTGATTAGAGTTTTTAAAGTGATTTGCTCAATTCTTTCATCCCTTTCTTTGTGTATTCCTGTCTTAGGCTGAGAGATTTTTGTTCCTCCTTTAAGGTCTCTGTCATTTGCATAACCTCAGATTTGAAATCCTTCTTTTCTGCATTAAGTATGATTGCATCTCCAAGGCTTGTTGTGGTGGTGGGACTGCTGGTTTCTCATGGTATCAAATGGTCCTGGGGATTGTTGCTCATGTTCTTATGCTGACCTCTTCCCATTGTAATATCTCTGGTTGGAGTGTGTGTCCAGTGCCTGCCTGGACCATGGAACTTTCTGTGGCTTTTCTGGGTGACCGGAGGTCAGATCCACTAGTGTTCCAGACTGTGGTGTTTGCTGGGTGCTAGAACCCACAGACACTGGTGATTTTGCAGTCTCTGGCTTGCTCTGTGCCCTAGGGAGATCAAGAGGTGCCCACAAGCCAAGCATGTGGCACTAGTCTTCAGAGGATGCATGCCAGTTTCTGTGGGGACCAGGGACTTTGTTGCTTTGCTGGGTGGCTGGAGGCTGGACACAACTGTCCTCCATAGAATTTGGATTCCTTTCACCTGTGAGTCACCGGTACCGATGATTTTCTTATTCTTAGGTTGCTGAATAGTCACTGCTGTCCTACTGATCAAACAAAGTGTGTGTTAGGCATCGTCATCTTGAATCCTTCCTGTAGTCTCATTTATTAATTGTTAATCTTAGTGCCTGAACTATTGGTGTTCTGTTCAGAAAGTTGTCTTCTGTACCAATGCACTCAAGGCTATTTCTTGTAATGGAAGTTTTGGTTTCTTTGTAAACTCAGTTATGTTATGTAAATGTGCTTTTGTTTTAATCCCCAGTGTGGGATTTTAATTTGGCTTTAGTATGTCCAAAGCCGATAATTGCCTTCTACAGGGTGTGGTGTTTGCCAGCTGCTAACTGTGAAGAGAGGCATGTTCTAGGACTCTGAGATAAATAAGAGAGCCTGGAAAGAGAAAGTCTGGCATAGTGTGCAGTGGTGGCCTGTGGTATGTAGCAGTTTGGAGAGACTGAAGACAGATGGTGTGGTGGCTTGGAGATAGATGGAGAGCATCATTTCAAAGCAGAAGCTCAGAGGATACTGCTTGCTGCATTTGCTGTTGATAGAGATTGGTAATGTCCTAAAAGAACCTCATTGATGCATCCCGGAGTAGTAAAGGGGTGTTCCCCATCTCTCCACTAATCTTTCTCTCTTACTCAGGGCTATGGAGTTGTTGGAAGAAAGGTAGAGGCTTCAATACCCCAAATAAAATAGAGTTTGAAAACAAGCATCTACAATTGTCTACTTTCTCTTTAATTATATTTAGTGTATTCTGTTTTATGTTGAGGTCTGTAATCCACTTGGAATTGAGTTTAGTTAAGGGTGATAAACATGGATCTATTTGTATTCTTCTGCATGCAGATATCCAGTCAGACCAGTATCATTTGTTGAAGATGTTTTCTTTTTTCCATTGTATGGTTTTTGGCTCCATTGTCTGTAGGTGTATGGGTTTATTTCTGACTCTTTGATTCATTTACATTGATCACCCTGTCTGTTTTTATGCCAATATTGTGAAGTTTTTTTTATAACTGTTGCTCCATAGCACAACTTGAAATCAGGGATGGTGATGCCTCCAGAAGTTATTTTACTGTACAGAATTGTTTTAGCTCTCCTAGGTCTTTTATTTTTTCATTTGAAGTTTAGAATTGCTTTTTCAAGGTCTGTAAGGAATTGTGTTGGGATTTTCATGGGAATTGCACTGAATCTATAGATTGCTTTTGGTAAAATGGCCATTTTTACTATGTTAATCCTACCAATCCATGAGCATGGGAGATCTTTCCATCCTCTGATATCTTTTTCAATTTCTTTCTTCAGAGATTTGAAGTTTTTCTTTCATATGAGTCTTTCACTTGTTTTGTTAGAGTTACAGCAATATATTTTATATTATTTGTAGCTATTGTGAAGAGTGTACTTTCTCTAACTTCATTCTCATCCCATTTATCACTTGTATAAAGGAGGGTCACTAATTTTTTTGAGTTAATTTTATATCCAGCCATCTTGCTGAAGGTGTTTCTTAGCTGTAGGAGTTCTCTGTTAAAAATTTGGGGTTTACTTATGTGTACTATCATATTATCTGTGAATAGAGATACTCTGACTTCTTCCTTTCCAATTTGTATCCATTTGATCTTTTTTAGTTGTCTTATTGTTCAAGCTAAAACTTCAAATATTATATTGAATATATATGGAGAGAGTAGGCAGATTTGCCCCTGATTTTAGTGGAATTTCTTTGTTTCCCTGATGTCTGTCTCCAAGACGTTTAACATGAAGGGCATTGGATTTTGTCAAAGTCTTTTTCAGCATCTAAAAAGATGATCATGTGTTGTTATTGTTGTTGTTTCTTTCTCATTTTCTTTATATAGTGGATTACATTGCTGAATTTTTGTATATTGAACTATCCCTACATCTTTTGGATGAAGCCTACTTGATCATGGTGGATTATGTTTTTGATATGTTCATGGATTTGATTTGTGAGTATTTTATTGAGCATTTTTGCATCAATGTTCACAAGGGAGATTGGTCAGGAATTATCTTTCTTTTTTTTTCAGTTTCTCATTTGTTATTTATTTATTTATTTATTTAATCACTTATGCCTGAACATAGCCCCTCTCTTCTCTCCTTACAGTCCCACCCTCATGCACCCATTCCCCCTTTTCCTTCTTCTCTGAGGAGAACAGCCCAAGTGGTACCAGCCCACCCTGGCATCATCC
Organism: Acomys russatus; assembly: GCF_903995435.1. NCBI lineage: Eukaryota > Metazoa > Chordata > Mammalia > Rodentia > Muridae > Acomys > Acomys russatus. The sequence continues at coordinate 1,471,629 of NC_067147.1, forward strand.
AAAGGAATTTAACTACATCCAAGAAAACAGAGCAAATAAATAACTTCAGACCAGCAAACAAAGGGAAACACTCACACAAAGACACACACAGACACAGACAGACAGAGACAGACAGAGACAGACAGACAGACACACATACACACACATACACACACACACATACATACACACACACATACACACATACACACACACATGCACACAGACACACACACACACATACATACACACACACACACACATATACACACACACACACATACACACAGACACACAGACACACACACACACACACACACACACCATCAAAATTATAGGAATTAATCATCATTGGTCATTAAAATTCTCAATATCAATTAATTTAATTGCCAAAAACAAAATCAGAAAAAAACCACACAGGCTAACAGAATAGATACAAAAAGAGGACCCATTATTCTGCGGCATAAAAGAAACACACTTCAGCAACAAAGATAGACATTACCCCAGAGTAAAGAGCTGGAAAAAATTTTCCAAGGAAATGGGCTCAAGAAACAAGCTTAAGTGGCCATTCTAGTATATAATAAAATAGATTTACAATTAAAATTAATCAAAGGAGAAGGGGAAAGAGATTTCATACTCATTGAAGGAAAAATCCACCAAGATGTCATCTCAGTTCTGAACATCTATGCCACAAATGCAAAGGCATGCATACTCAAAAATGGAACACTAATTAACTTAATACACTGATCCCCACACATTAATAGTGGGGGACTTCAACATCCTATTCTCACCAAGGATAGGTCAACAAGAAAGAAACTAAACAGAGAAATAATGAAACTAACCAACATTATGAGTCAAATGGACCTAGGATACATTGACAGAACATTTCACTCAAACAGAAAAGAAAATACCTTCTTCTCAGCATCTCACAGAACCATCTCTGAAACTGACCATATAGTCTGTCACAAAGCATCAACAGATATAAGAGAATTGATTTAATCCCCTGTATCTTATCAGACCACCATAGATTAAAGTTGGACTTCAACAACCACAGAAACAACAGAAAGCTGACAAATTCATGGAAGCAGAACAACTCTTTACTTAATGACCACTGAGATAGAGTAGAAATAAATTAAAGGCTTTCTAGAAATAAATGAAAATAAAGGCACAACCTACTCAAAATTACAGGACACAATGCCATGCAAAGAGAAAAATTCACAGCACTATGCCTTCATAAATAACTCAGAGAGATCTCATACTAGAATTTAGAAAGGTCTAGAATGAAAAGAAGTAAAATCATGCAAAAGGAATTGATGGTGGGAAATAAGCTCAGGGCTAAAACCAGTGAATTAGAAACAAAAAGAACAATACAAAACCCCAAGAAACCAAGATCTGGTTCTTTGAGAAAATCAGTGAGATAGACACACTCTTAGCCAAACTAATTTAAATGCAGAGAGACAGTATTCAAATCAACAACATCAGAAATGAAAAGGGGGGCATAACAATGACAGACACTGAGAAATCCCTGATTTCTTGAGCCTTTACTGCTCAACATGTGCCTTATACGTTGTCTTCTGATTTAAGTTTGCAGTTGAGTCTAAGAGAGAAGCACACTGCTCATGAGACAGATCTCAGTGACCTTATTACTCTGACTGCTCTTATCAGATTTTCACTGTTACAGAAAAACATTAAATAGTTTCTATCAGTGTACAATTATGTTAGGTTCCAATATGTATGTACAGTGTGAAATATTTGTGTCAGATTATTCATGGAAATCTTTGTGACTATTTATCATTTATCATGAAGACTATAGAAATTCTTCTAGTCTTCTGTACTTTGTCATACATTATATATATATATATATATATACATATATATATACACACATATATATATATACACATATATATATATATATACACACACACATTCTACCATGTAACGACACACATGAGTTGTTCCTAACTAGTTGTATCCCAGTTTTAACCCCATTCTTGATTCTGTTCCATTCACCCCAGCTCTAGTAACTTCTTTTCTATGTTCAATGACCAAGACATTAAACTTGTGGATTCTTTATGTAAGCATATTGTACAGAACTTTCCTTTCTGTGCTTAGACTATTTTACTTAAAATAATGATTTCCAGTTCCACCAATGTTGCTATAATTGATAAGATTCCATCTGTTAATGACTGAATAGTATTCTGTGTGTATATATAACAGCATTGCTTTGGCCATTAATCAGATGATAGACACTTAGATTGTCTCCTTGGTTGTACTGAAGTTGACTGGTTTGAGTGACTGCATTGGGTCACAAAATAATGTCAGTTTGGTCTATGAAGTCCACTTTCCTCAACTTAAATTCTGGCATCACCACTGACTTCACAGAAACATCTTCCTCTGTGTTTGCATCTTGTTTGCCCATGTATTGGTATTACTCACATGAACTAAAGTGTGGAAGCAGCTCTAGTGTCCATAGGTGGATAAATAACAAGCATCACATGGCAGTCAGACACAACTGAGTATTTTTAAGCCTTAAAAATGGAGGAATTCCTGGCCCATGATGCATCCTGAGTGAGCCTGGCAGACATGCTTGGGGAGCAGCCAGATACAGCAGTGTATGACTCCATTGGACAGGGAACTAAGGACTCTTCTTCCTGCTGTTTCTTCTTTGCTCTTGGTCTCTCACTCTATCCGAATGATTCACTTCTCAGCCGTGGCCACACACAAATACTCCACACACCATTTTGTGGATCTGTCTCACTAGCCAGAGGATCAGGAACCATAGGCCCTCAGTCAGGAGGCTTTGATTTCATACATTGCTTGAAGGTGTACAGAAGTTTGTTGATAAATAAGGTGCATTGTGAATTGCCGCTTGCTTTTCAGTAGAGGGTTGCTGGAGAGATGCCAGTACTCAGTAATGACATGAATGATGGAGCCCGTTATCAAAGTTTGGTAAAATGTGCATACCACAAAGATAATCATTTTAAACTACTTTTAGAAGTGCAGCCAAGTGGAATTAAGAACTTCTCCACCATTGTACAACCCCAAGGCCACCCACCTCCCGGAGGTTCTTGTTCCCAGCTGAGCAGCTCAGCAGCCAGTGAGCTCACCATCCACAGCCCCTCTTTAATCACTGCAGCATCTTCAGGGCTCATCCATGGTGCAGCACAGGCCAGATTTCTTTCTGAAGGCCGAGCAACATCAGGAAAGGCCAGATCTTGATGAGTTGGCAGGTATGCAGGGTGGGGATGGACACAACGATAGTTTGAGACTTCTCTGCGAGAAAGGCCCATTCTTGGAGGCTGTTAAATGACACTGGAATAAATTGCCCATTTTGTTGCTGTCCGAATGGAGTATAGGTCCTATCACTTGGAAAGGAGTCAATAGAACTTGTAAGCCACAGAAATGTGAAGGACTTATAAGGTCCTTAAACTCTTGTGGACTTTGGATTGAATGTTAGGAGTGGCTCTAGAACTGTCCAGTTCTGTCGTTAGATTTTCGTTGTGTGGCCATGTTTTCTTACTATTCAATAGGCTCATATTTATTTCAATATGGTGTTGGTCAAAGGAGCAAACATTTATGGGGTTATTAGCCCAGTGAAAGGAAAGCAAATGTGACCTTCCAGGGCTAAGCCCACTGTCTAGGGTGTGAGTTTCAGGCACATAAGCCCTTCCATGGGGGACTCTGCATTGCCTGGGCCTGGGCATGTGTACAAATCTCCTGCAGGGATTTCCCCACCTCTCTCTACATAGTTAATATCCAAGAAAAACAACGATGTGTGTAGAACCCAATGAGATTAGACTAAAACCCAAAATAAACAAGGATTTTGATATCATTCTGTCCTGACTCATGTCTTGCATGTTTTAAATTCTCTTGGCCCCATAAACACATTACAGCTAATTACGGCTGAGGCGCAGACGGCCTGCGACTGAGTACATAGTGGATTCCAAGGCTAGAAAGCTGAGCTTAACTTCTCCAGGTTGGCAAGTTCACAGTCCTACGCTAGGGCCAGAAACCCTGGGGAGGTAGCCTGAATAGTTGGCAGCCAAAAAACAGAGGAGGAGGCAAGAGAAACAGAAATCAATCATCGATCTCCCCGTCTAATCCGCATGGGGTTTTGGTTTCCCTATGTTTTGCGCTTTTGTTGTAACAGCTGAAAGGCTGTGCCCTGCCGCCCTGATAGTTTCTAGCACTGACTTTTTTTGTGTGGGGGGGGATAACTCAGCTTTTGGAAGTTTCACAAAAGAGACTGGTGAGTTCTCTGACATCTCCTAGAACAAATCAAAGGGTTTCCTCTCCAGTTTTCTGCGTGACCCACATTGGTTTTGAAAACCGAAACACAACAGTAAAGAATAGAGAAGGCAGGCCGAGCATGTCAGATGGTGCAGGACTTGGAGGCTGGAGCAGTACTAACAAGGCAATAGTGGCCCAGGGCTTAGGGCCTATGGTACCTTTAGGAGTGCACAGAAACAGTTTTTAGTTCTTTTAAAATCAGAAGAAAAGAAAAAAATTATGTCAGAAAAAGTATCTCTACATACCAAGTTGATATGTTCAGTTTACAGCATCAGTAAAAACACCTTTTTTTAACATTTGTTTGTTTTGTTTTTAAATGTAGAAAGGGGGTCTCTTGAGGCACAGTGTCATGGAAGCCATGTGAAGCTCTGACTGGAGCTGTAGATTCCTCATTTTACTGATAACTGGGCCTTAGAAACAACTGTGGGAAATTAGGCTGGGTCCTCGCCATCTGTCTTCTTGCCTTTTACTGGGCAAATAGGGGAGAGCTGCAGGAACAAGAGAGATAAATGTGACCACTGTTGTCTGAGAGTCACTAACTGTGAACCCACGCACCCTTGAGGTCAGTATTTCCTTCTGGTTCACTTCCTTGGCCTACACTGTGGAGTATCAGGTCGCAGTCGTGGAAAAGGAGCAGAGGGGCTCTAGGCCTCAAAGAAGCTGCAGTTGACACCCCAAAGGGACTGGGGGAAGCTCTCTGCAGAGCTGGGACTGTCTTCAACTGCTGGAATGGCAGAGGGCATTGGAGTCAAGAGTTCACTAATCCAGATTTGGTTACCCATTCCTGCAATCCCAGAATTTAGGAGGCTGAGACAAGAGAATCACCCAGGCATTCAAGGCTAGCCTGTGCTACAGAGTGAGACCTTATCTCAAAAAAGTTAATCAGCCAAACTCATCCAGTTTACCTCAGAGAAAGGTTATAGGGCAGATTGCCAGCAGAAGACGGTTCCATGGAGATCTTAAGTGCTCACATGGTTGCCTATTGTTCTTAGGCTGACCATGGCCTGCATGTCTTCATACAGAACACGAGCAGTAGTGGAATTTTCTCAGAAAGGAAGTAAAAGTGCTGGTACTCCAGGGAACTCCTACAGCTGATGAACACCTTCAGCAAAATGTCAGGATACAAAATTAACTCAAAAAAGTCAGTAGCCTTCCCATATACAAATGACAATCATGGAGAGAAAGAAATTGGGGGAACTACACCCTTCACGTTAGCCACAAGTAATATAAAATATTTAGGAGTTACTCTAACCATGCAAGTGAAGGACTTGTTTGAAAAAAATTTCAAAATTTTGAAGAAAGAGATTGAAGATGACATGAGAAGATGGAATGATCTTCTTTGCTCATGGATTGGGAAAATTAACATAGTAAAAATGGCCATCTTACCAAAAGCAATTTAAGATTTAATGCAACCCCTATCAAAATCCCTACACAATTCTTTAAAGACATTGAAAGATCAATTCTCAAATTCGTATGGGGAAAAAAAAAACATAATAGCCAAAACAAATCCTCTACAATAAAAGATTCTCTGGAGGAATCTCCATATCTGTACTACAGAGCTGTACTATAGAGGAACAGTAATTAAAACAGCTTGGTACTGGCACAGCAATAGGATGGTTGATTAATAGAATCGAATTGAAGACCTAGAAATAAATCCACACACATATGGTCACTTGAGTTTTGACAAAGAAGCCAAATCTATTCCATGGAAAAAAAGATAGCATCTTCAACAAATGGTGCTGGTCTAACTGGATGTCTACATGTAGAAAAATGCAAGTATACTCATATTTATTACTGTGCACAAAACTCAAATCCAAGTGGATTGAAGACCTCAACATAAAACCAGAGCCACTAAATCTGTTAGAAGAAAAAGTAGGGAAGAGCCTGGAAATCATTGGCACAGGAGACAACTTCCTGAACATAACTCCAACAGCCTAGACCTTAAGATCCACAATTAATAAATGGGACTTCATGAGGCTGAGAAGCTTTTGTAAGGCAGGATACACTATCAACAAAACAAAGTGACAGCCTACAGACTGGGAAAAGATCTTCACCAATCCTACATCTGACAAAGGTCTAATATCCAAAATATATAAAGAGCTCAAGAAATTAACTACCGGGGATCCAAGATGGCGGCGAGCAGTGTGGACCCCGTTTGGAGGCTCCAGTGAACAATTCAGGGAATTGCACAGATTTCTGAGCCAGGAACACCGAGGTCCGAACATCACGGCAGCGGGAGTGCTCCACGGTTCGGAGGGACCAGGGTGCGGAGGACCTGCGTGCCCCTGCACACGGGAGGAGCGTGGTTTTTCTCTGATCGGAGCGGCAGCGCCAGAGGCAGCAGCACCAGCGGCACCAGCAGCGGCGGCTGAGGTTTGCAGCTCATAGCCTTCCGGTGGAGGCGATTGGTGTGGTGGCTGGTGGGAGTTGCTGCGGGAGAGGGGACTCGGGGCAGGATTTGGGTCGTGTGGAGCCTTTGGACTCAGACTGGACTCGGCAGACTGTTCGGCCCCAGAGTCCCGGGTACTGGCCCGGCCCAGCAAGCAATTCTGCCTGAGGCACTAACTCAGCTTCGGCCACAGCTCCCCTGCTGTGGCGCAGGCTTAGTTGAGCTCGCAGCTCCACACTAGGCAGCACCTCAGCTCAGCGGCAGCTCCCCTGCGGTGACACAGTCTGGGCGGAGCACTTGGTTTCACCACAGGCGCTAACTCAGAGCAGCTGCAGTTCTCCTGCTGTGGCACAGGCCTGGCCGGGCACTCAGTTCCACCCTAGGTGCCACCTCAGCTCAGTGGCAGCTCCCCTGCAGTGACACAGTCTGGGCAGAGCACTTGGTTCCACCATTGGCACTAACTCAGAGCAGCCGCAGTTCTCCTGCTGTGGCGCAGGCTGGACAGAGCTCTCGGTTCCACCAGCTCTAAGACTCTGGTTGGACACAGTGTGCAGTTTGAATCCAGAATTCCTGGCTGAGATTGGTGGTCAGTTCGGGCCCTGAGTCAATAACTGACCACAGCACGCACTTTGGGCCAAAAGGCCCTAGCGGAGCTTGGTGCGTTGTCCCAGCCCAAAAATTCTGGCTGGACCCTGTGTGCATTTTGGGCCCAAAATCCCTAGCTGAGCTTGGCAAACGGTTCAGGCCCTGAGAATCTAGCTGAATTCAGCCCGTGGTTCGGTCCCAGTGCTCCTGGCTGGACTTGGCAGGGAACACAGAAGGCTGTGGATACCTTGGCCTGACCCAACGCTCATTCAGAGACCCAGATCAATTGCAGGATCCATAGCAGAGGGGGGCTGAGGATCACTGGCTGTGAGAGACCAGAACAACAGGGCTAACCTCCTAACATCCACACCAGTGAAGCTTTGAGCTCCCAGCCTAGGGAAATCGTGAGAAAACAAGTGAATCTATCGTCAGACACCCTCCATTCAACTCTGGAAGCTACCCAACAAAAACAAAGATGGCAAGATGTCTAAAGGACAACGAAAAAGCATACGCAAAAAACCCCAAAACAACATGGCGTCTCCAGTTTCCAGCTATCCCAAAGAAAACCACCCAGAGAACTCAAATACAATGGAAATACAAGAAAATGACCTCAAATCCTTAGTAATGAGGATGATAATGGAGGAAACAAATAAAATTCGTAATCATATGCAGGAAGATGCAGACAAACAGGTGAGAGACATAAAAGAAGCACATAGAGTGGAACTGGAAAAATTGCAGGAAAATGCAAACAACCAGATGAAAGAAATAAATAAAACGGTTCAAGCTCTGAAGACCTATAAAGAGGCAATGGAAGAAACTCAGGAATATACAAAAAATCAGATGAAAGAAATAAAAAAAATCAGTTCAAGATCTGAAAATGAAAATGGATTCAATGATAAACACACAGACAGAAGAAAAAAGAGAACGGGAGACCTCAGAGAAGAAGGCGAGCAACACAGAGGTGAGCTTTTCTAACAGAATCCAAGAGATGGAAGAACGAATCTCAAGTCTAGAAGATACAATCACAGATATTGAATCAACCATTAAAGAAAATGCCAAATCTGGAAAACTCCTGACACAAAACATCCAAGAAATTAAGGACACCATGAAAAGAAGAAATCTGAGGATAATAGGCATTGAAGAAAGAGAAGACATCAGACTCCAGGGCCCAGAAACTATTCTCAACAAAATCATAGAAGAAAATTTCCCCAATCTAAAGAAAGAAATGCCTATAAACATACAAGAGGCCTACAGAACACCAAATAGAATTGACCAGAAAAGAAAAACTGCCCGCCACATAATAATCAAAACACAAAACATGCAGAACAAAGAAAAAATATTAAAAGCTGCAAGGGAAAAGGGCCAAATAACATTTAATGGTAAACCTATCAGAATTACACCCGACTTCTCAGCAGAGACCATCAAAGCCAGAAGGGCCTGGACAGAGATCCTGCAAACCCTAAGAGACCACAGATGCCAGGCGAGACCACTTTACCCCAGCAAAATTATCAATAACCATTGATGGAGAAAACAAATTATTCCATGACAAAACAAATTCAAACAGTACCTATTCACAAATCCAGCTTTACAGAAGGTACTAGAAGGAAAACTCCATCCCAAAGGGTCAAGCTACAACCAAAAACTACCAGGAAATAGATAACTATCCCATGGCAAAACACAACTACACAACTCTCGACTGGAAACAACATCAAAATTAAGACTCTAACAGTCACTGGTCATTAATATCTTCAACATCAATGGCCTCAATTCTCCAATAAAAAGACACAGACTAACTGAATGGTACATAAACAAGATCCAACATTCTTCTGCATCCAAGAAACACATCTCACCCATAATGAAGGCATTACCTCAGGGTAAAGGTTGGAAAAAATTATTCCAAGCAAATGGTCACAAGAAGCAAAGCAGGCGTAGCCATTTTAGTATCGAACAAAATAGACTTTCAACCAAAATTAATCAAAAGGGATGAGGAAGGACACTTCAACTCATCAAAGGTAAAGTCAACCAAGATGACATCACATTCTGAACATCTATGCTTCCAATACAAGGCACCCACATTTGTAAAAGATCTCCTAAAAAAGCTTAAACCACACATCGATCCCACACAATATAGTGGGAACTTCAACACCCCACTCTCACTGAAGGATAAGTCATTGAAACAGAAACTAAGCCGAGAAATAACATCATTAAACCAATACCATGGGCCAAATGGATCTAACAGATATCTATAGAACCTTCACCCAAACAAGAAAGAATACACCTTCTTCTCTGCACCCCATGGAACCTTCTTCAAAATTGATCACATCGTAGGTTACAAAGCAAGCCTCAATAGATACAAGAGGATTGAAATAATACCTTGTATCCTATCAGATCACCATGCTCTTTGGCTGCAATACAACAACAACAGAAATAACAAAAAGCCTACACTACGTGGAAAACTAAACAACTCTCTGCTGAATGACACCTGGGTGAGGGAAGAATAAAGAAAAGAATCAGGAGTTTCTGAAATTCAATGAAAATGAAGAAACACATACCCAAATTTTGTGGGATACATTGAAAGCAGTGCTAAGAGGAAAATTCATAGCACTAAGTGCCTTTAAAAGAAATTGGAAACATCACACATAAGCATCTTAACAACACAACTGGAAGCCCTAGAAAAAAAAAGAAGCAGAAACACCCAAGAGGAGTAGACGCCTGAAAATAATCAAACTCAGGGCTGAAATTAACAAATTATAACTAAGAAAACAGTCCAAAGAATCAATAAAACCAAAAGCTGGTTCTTTGAGAAAATCAACAAGATAGACAGACCATTAGCCAAACTAACTAAAAGGCAGAGAGACAGTATTGAAATCAACAAAATCAGAAATGAAAAGGGAGACACAATAACAGACACTGAAGAAATTCAAAGAATCATAAGATCCTACTTTGAAGGCATATACGCCAGCAAATTTGAAAATCTAAGGGAAATGGATATTTTCTTGATCAATTTCACTTGCCAAAGTTGAATGAAGAACGATAAACAGCTAAATAGTCCCATTTCCCCTACAGAAATAGAAGCAATCATCGATGGTCTCCCAACCAAAAAAAGCCCAGGGCCAGATGGTTTCAGTGCAGAATTCTACCAGACCTTTAAAGGCGAGCTAATACCGATACTCTTCAAGCTACTCCAAAAGATAGAAATGGATGGAAAATTACCAAATTCATTCTATGAGGCCATAGTCTCATTGATACCTAAACCTCCAAAGACTCAACAAAGAAAGAGAATTTCAGACCAATTTCTCTTATGAACATAGATGCAAAAATACTAAATAAAATACTTGCAAACGAATACAGGAGCACATCAAAGATATCATTCATCATGACCAAGTAGGCTTCATTCCAGGCATGCAGGGATGGTTTAATATACGGAAATCCATCAATGTAATCCACCATATAAACAAACTGAAAATAAAAAACCAAATGATCATCTCCTTGGATGCAGAGAAAGCATTTGATAAAATTCAACACCCATTCATGTTTAAAGTTTTAGAGAGATCAGGGGTACAAGGCACTTTCCTCAACATAATAAAGGCTATATACAGCAAGCCAATAGCCAAAATCAAAGTAAATGGTGAGATACTCAAAGAAATTCCTCTAAAATCGGGAACAAGGCAAGGCTGCCCACTCTCTCCATATCTCTTCAATATAGTACTCGAAGTTCTAGCCAGAGCAATAAGACAACAAAAGGAGATCAAGGGTATCCAAATGGGAAAGGAGGAAGTCAAATGATCCCTCTTTGCAGATGATATAATAGTGTACATAAGTGACCCTCAAAACTCCACCAGAGAACTCCTAAAGCTGATAAACACCTTCAGCAAATTAGCTGGATACAAAATTAACTCAAAAAAGTCTGTAGCCTTCCTATACACAAATGACAAGCTTGCAGAGGAAGAAAGTAGGAAAACCACACCCTTCACATTAGCCACAAGCAATATAAAATATCTAGGAGTTACCCTAACTAAGCAAGTGAAGGACTTGTATGAAAAAAATTTCAAAACTCTGAAGAAAGAGATTGAAGATGACCTGAGAAGATGGCATGATCTTCCTTGCTCATGGATCGGGAGAATTAACATAGTAAAAATGGCCATCCTACCAAAAGCAATCTACAGATTCAATGCAATCCCTATCAAAATAACTACACAATTTTTAAAGACATTGAAAGTTCAATTCTGAACTTCATATGGAAAAACAAAAAACCCAGAATAGCTAAAACAATCTTGTACAATAAAAGGTGCTCCGGAGGAATCTCCATACCTGATCTCAAACTGTACTATAAAGCAATAGTAATTAAAACAGCATGGTACTGGCACAGCAACAGGCTGGTTGTTCAGTGGAATCGAATCGAAGACCCAGATATGAATCCACACACATATGGTCACTTGATTTTTGACAAAGAAGCCAAATCCATTAATGGAAAAAGGATAGCATCTTCAACAAATGGTGCTGGTCTAACTGGAGGTCTATGTGTAAAAAAATGAAACTGGACCCATATTTGTCACCTTGCACAAAACTCAAATCCAAGTGGATTAAAGACCTCAACATAAAACCAGAGACACTAAGCCACTTAGAAGAAAAGTGGGAAAGAGCCTGGAACATATTGGCACAGGAGACAACTTCCTGAACAGAACACCAACGGCCCAGGCCTTAATGTCAACCATTAATAAATGGGACCTCATGAGGCTGAGAAGCTTCTGTAAGGCAGGAGACACTGTCAAGAGAACTAAGCGACAGCCTACAGACTGGGAAAAAATCTTCACCAACCCTACATCTGACAAAGGTCTAATATCCAAAATATATAAAGAACTCAAGAAATTAAACACCACAAAACCAAATAACCCAATTGAGAAATGGGGCTTGGAACTAAACAGAGAATTCTCAACAGAGGAGTATCAAATGGCTGAGAAACACTTAAAGAAATGCTCAACCTCCTTAGTCATCAGGGAAATGCAAATCAAAACAACTCTGAGATTCCATCTTACACCCATCAGAATGGCTAAGATCAAAAACTCAAGCGACACCATATGCTGACGAGGATGTGGGGAGAGAGGAACACTCCTTCATTGCTGGTGGGAATGCAAACTAGTACAGCCACTTTGGAAATCTATCTGGTGCTATCTCAGAAAAATGGGAATAGGGCTTCCTCAAGACCCAGCTATTCCACTCCTTGGAATATACCCAGAAGATGCTCCAGCACACAACAAGAAAATTTGCTCAACCATGTTCATAGCAGCCTTATTCATAATAGCCAGAACATGGAAACAGCCTAAGTGTCCCTCAGTAGAAGAGTGGATAAAGAAACTGTGGTACATATACACTATGGAATACTATTCAGCTATTAAAACAAGGAATTCCCGAAATTTGTGGATAAATGGATTGAGCTAGAAATGATCATAATGAGTGAGTTAACCCAGAAGCAGAAAGAATCAAATGGTATATACTCACTTATATCTGCATACTAGCCCAAGGGGCATGTCCCACGAAAGCCTTCACTTACCAGGAACCTGGGACAGAGGGGAAGGCATCCTATTGGGACTCTAAATGAGAGACGCATGGAAGAATAGCAAAATAAAAGGATACAGATGGTCCTAGAAATCTACAAGTAGAACAATATGATAGGCAGATTTGGGCCCAGGGGTCCCGCTCAAACTAAGGCACCAGCCAAGGACAATACAGGAGGTAAACTTTAAACCCCTTCTCAGATCTAGCCAATGGTCAGAATATTCTCCACAATTGAGTGGAGAGTGTGATACGACTTTCTCACGTACTCTGGTGCCTCACATTTGACCATGTCCCCTGGAGGGGGAGACTTGGTGGCACTCAGAGGAAGGACAGCAAGTAGCCAAGAAGAGACTTGATACCCTATGAGAATATATAGGGGGAGGTAATCCCCCTCAGGAACAGTCATAGGGGAGGGGAATAATGGGAAAATGGGGGGGGGGGGAGGAATGGGAGGATACAAGGGAAGGGATAAACATTGAGGTGTAACAAGAATAAATTAATAAAAAAAATTATTTAAAAAAAAAAAAGAAATTAACTACCACCAAACCAAATAACCCAATTAAGAAATGGGCCTCAGAATTAAACAGAGAATTCTCAACAGAGGAATATCAAATGACTGAGAAACATTTAAAGAAATGCTCAGAGCAAATCAAATCAACTCTGAGATTCCTTCTTACACCCATCAGAATGACTAAGATAAAAATTTCAAGTGACAGCACATGCTGGTGAGGATGTGGAGAAAGGGGAACACTCCTTCATTGCTGGTGGGAGTGCAAACTTGTACAACCACTTTGGAAATCAATCTGGCACTTTTTCAGAAAAATGGGAATAGGGCTACCTCAAGACCCAGCTATTCCACTCTTTGAAAGAAATTGTGGTGTATTTACACAATGGAATACTATTAAAAACAAGGAAATCCTGAAATTTGCAGGCAAATGGAAGGAACCAGAAATGATCATACTGAGTGAGTTAACCCATACTCAGAAAAACCCACATGGTATATACTCACTTATAATCAAACGCTAGCCCAAAAAGGATGTCCCATCAAAGTCTCCACTTACCAGATGATTGGAATAGATGTGGGGACCTCCTATTGGGATTCTAGGTAAGAGAAGTATGGGAGAATGGGGAAATAGAAGGAGCCAGAGGGTCCTAGAAACCTACAAGAAGACCATCATGTTGGGTGGATCTGGACCCAGGGGTGTCTGCTCAAACTAGTGCACCAACCAAGGATAATACACACAGTAAACATTGAACTCCTTCTCAAATATAGCCAATGGACAGGACATTATCCACAGTTGTGTGGAGAGTGGATACTGACTCTGACATGAACTCTGGTGCCCCATATTTGACCACTTTCCCGTGGTCGGGTGGCCTGGTGGCACTCAGAGAAAGAATAAGCAGGCTACCAAGATAAGATTTGATAGGTGGGGGAGGAGATTCCCTTCTGTCACAGATCTAGGGGAGGGGAATAGGGTGAAAGAGGGAGGGAGAGATGGATGGGAGGATGCAAGGTGGTGGGATAACAATTGAGGTGTAATCTGAATAAATTAAAAAAGAAAAAAAATGTCATTGAGGCTTCCTGCTTTATTAAAAGGTGCCTGCATTGTACCAGATGCAGAACTTCAACTTACCAGGGCTGAACCTGGTGATCTGGAACCTGCACTACCTGTGCCCTCCTGCTACCACCCAACAGAGAAGGTGTCTGCACCTACTAAGGTTTGGCACACAAAGGAATCTCAATTCATAACCACCTCTAATCAATGAATTAGGGCTAGCTTCTGAGATAAGAAATATTCATACTCTAGCAGGGAAGATGTACGGCCAGCACATTCCTATTAGTCATGAAGGTGTGTGAACTGTTTCCTGACTATATGCTAAAGATGCCAGCTCCGTATTCTGCTGCCAATAACATCATTCTCCTGCTGGCCTGCCCACCAGACTGTGTTTACACAGCAAACTGAAACACAGCTTACTGACACTTCTAAAATAGTAGGCACAGATTACGAGAGTCTAACCTGGAGCTACGGCTGTGCAGCACTGCACAGCACCGCAGACTGCTGTAGTCACTATCTGGATCTAACTTCATGTTCCCCCCTCTCCTATTTGTTGAGCCGATGAGGTGCAGAAAGCTCTTGTCGAGGCTCTGCTTCTGAGCTGCTCTGCCTGCCCATGGCCTCTGTTCATGCTTTACGAAGTGCTAAGAATCCCTGTGTCTTGAATTTTCAACCTAGGCACCCTTTCTCAAACTCCCACTCCCTGGCTTCTCCTGACTGAGCCTAGCCTTGGGTTCCATCCAGGGCATAGCTATTGTTACTGGCATCTGATCCCTAAGGGCTGTTTTTCATCCAATTGTTCTGACCCGTGACCCCTAAATTTGTATCCTTTGGGTGAGATGTCTCTGTTCCATTGTCAGCTTTTCATAACTGGTTTTAAAGCTTGGGTCTGAATTGCACCATTTTAGGACCTCAAAACTTGGCATTACATAAATCATGAGGGCATTCTGGGAGTTTTGCTCATTGGTGACTATATGGGCATGCTAATGACCCAGGGAATCTTTCTGTAAACTGCTTCCTAGAGGGAGATTGGAATGCCTCATGATTTTATAATTAAGGTCCAGACATGCCTCCTCCAGAACTCAGAGTCTCACGGACGGGACCAGGGAGCTGTGACTTAGGAGGCAGGCAGAGCTTCCATTTGTACTTGTTTTCTACATTTGCTTGTCTGTGCGACTGAGTTGGAAGAACATTGCAATCTAGGGAACCTGTGACTGGCTGAAGTCACAAGCTGATTGCTGCGGGAGCAGAGATTACAGCCTGGATTCTAACTCCAGGTTGCTATTTAAGGGGCTTTCTGCCTGGTCTCTGTGCAAATATAACTGTAACACCAAAACTCATTCTGAGCTTTGGAAATTCAACCTCCACTTCGGTCTAATTTTAAGGAACACACAGTTTTCTATATTTTGTACTTTTTGAAATTTTAGAGTTCAGTTGCTGCTTTTAAGTACATACTAAATGTCTTAGAGATTCTGGATCAGTCCCATGGGGGAATCCCACAAACTAGAATGACATGTAGTGTTTCCTAAGTGTACCTACAGGGGAGAAACATTTCAGAATTACTTAAAATAGTGAAAGCAAGGGGAAAAAGGTTTTTCTACCTGAGTGCGATTGGGGCCAATCTGCCATGTAAAGACACAGCCAGCATTCTTACATTTCCTCCAGAGGCATTCTCATTTGTTTATTGCCAGGATAAAATTTCCAAGAAATGAATTTCCCGAGTCTTTTACTCAATGAAGAAAACCTACTTTTCTAGTTGCTGCAGTAAATAAAGATGAGTCAGTGGAGTTTAATGGGAAGACTTTTGAGTGAGCCCCTGATAAAAAGCCCGATGGAAGCTTTTGTCCAGGCTACTTCATGTCTTTGTACGAAGGAGAAGGTAATCGGTGAGAATGTCCATGCTAAGAAATGATGTGTCAAAATAGGTGATGTGGAATATAAAACACAGAAAGGAAAACACATAAATATAACCATCAAAGAATGAGCATATAATTGAATCCATTACTTCTGATAGAAATACATTCATACTTACCTCACTAAATTTTTATAGAATTTTAGTTTTGTGTGCTTGAAGGAAACTCTCAGTAATTGGCATATACATTTTGGGAAGCAGTTTTTAAGTCACTATACAAGCTACACTTAACGACGCATTCAATTTTATTGCTTTTTAGTTAGGTGTAGGTGTGTGGGTATGTGTGTGTCAGTGTAGATACCTGCAATGTCCAGACAAGAACAGTAGATAAATCACTCGCAACTGGAGTCACAGGCAGTTGTGATCGGTCTCTCCTCGGCTTTGGGAGCCCTTGATATACTTATCAGTACCCTACATATTCAAGGAGCAAGCACCTTGTACTTCATCCAGGACACAAGGATAAGAATTAGTCTTCACACCTGGGGTGTTTAAAATCCAGCACAAAATACTTTTACGTGGACCACATCAGTATTTATTCATCTTGATCATTTCAAATGTCAGGAGCAAATTTCCAGGCAAACAAAAAGACAGTTTCTGATGAGTATTCAGGCAGTTAGTCTTGAATTCACATTATCCACTTGATATCTCTGCTGTGTTAGGAGTTACTCTTGAGACAGCTGAAAGGGATAATATTAAAATAGATTAGGTGATTGTATTCTGTGCCTATAAAAAGCTATAATCTAAAGGCCTAGAAAGTTTATTTCTATAACTACTAAAATGTAAATGGACATTCAAATGTACCATTTATATTTTTAGCAAAACATGCCTTTTATCACATATAAACAAACAAGCAATCCAAGATTGTCAAAGAAGTTGTTAGAAGTAGAAAATGACTAATTAAAATAAGAAATACCGGTCTTATTACCCAGCAATGGTCTGGAACTGAATTGAATGCTGTTTGATTTAGGAATTATAGCAATTCATATCTTAAGGGCTCTGGAGTCTTCATCAAACCATGGAAAATGTGGTACTTTAACTATGGAGACCATGCATGGAGATGGTAGTGCAGGCGTATTCTACACAGAGAGTCTCCAGGGCTGAGCCGGATCTTTCTTCTATACTTCATCTGGGATCTGCTCAGTTCTGTATAGCCTTCATTCAGTACCACATTGCAGCCGTTTGAATTGTCAGCAGACCCTTCTGTTGGGGAGACTCGTCAACTTTGAAATGGAGGCGGGTGGCTAGAAACGACAGAATTCAGGCCACAGGGAATCTAACTACAGTTGGTTTTAATGTCAACTTGTCATAAATTAGAATCACCTGAGAAGAGAGCCACTCTTGTTTTTGTTTTTTGCTTTTCTTTTTAAAATATATTTTATTAATTTATTCATATTACATCTCAATGGTTATCCCATCCCTTGTATCCTCCCATTCCTTCCTCCCTCCCTCCCATTTTCCCCTTACTCCCCTCCCCTATGACTGTGACTGAGGGGGACCCTCTCCCCCTGTATATGCTCATAAGGTATCAAGTCTCTTCTTGGTAGCCTGCTATCCTTCCTCTGAGTGCCTCCAGGTCTCCCCATCCAGGGGATGTGGTCAAATATGGGGCACCAGAGTTCGTGTGAAAGTCAGTCCCCACTCTCCACTCAACTGTGGAGAATGTCCTGTCCATTGGCTAGATCTGGGTAGGGGTTCGAAGTTTACTGCATGTATTGTCCTTGGCTGGTGCCCTAGCTTTTTGCTTTTCAAGACAGGGTTTCCCTGTGTAGCCTTGGCTGTCCTAGACTCGCTTTGTAAACCAGGCTGGCCTTGAACTCAGGGCAATATTCTTGGCTCTGCCTCCCGAGTGCTGGGATTAAAGGCTTGCGCCACCACGCCCGCCCTGAGGGAGCCACTCGTAAAATCCGACCCCACTATGGGCAGCACCATCAGGAAAGAGTACGGCTGAAGAATGAGCATCTCCTTCGGCTGTTTGGCCTTCTCTTTTGCCTTCGAGATGGTTTCTCCAGCTGCAGCTACCAATTCCTTCACTGATAGCTAAACCAGTGTTCTCAAATTTTCATCCTGGAATGGGAACGTGGTTCTTCAGGAAACATCCTGGACTCCAGTGCCAGATGGAGACTGTGGGGGCTCAAGCCCTGTGGACTGAGCAACTAGCAGTTGTCACGCCCACACCAAGTGAGAGGCAGACACTGTGGGACTACTCTGCCTCCTGAGGAACCAGCCTCAAGGACCGAGCAATGTGGGTTCTCAGCTTTCACATGGGAGTCCTGTTATTACTATTTTTGAGTTGACTTAATAAATTCTTACACATACACACACACACACACACACACACACACACACACACACACACACACACACCCCATTGGTGCTTTTCCTTTAGAGAACCCTGACTAATAGCAGCAAAGCAACTAGACTCTGCCTTTGAGCATAGAAATATTACATTATAAATTTTATTAGAAAACAAAGATAAGTCAGAAGAAATATTGTTGGAAATCAATCAATGAATAAACTTTCTATTTTGGCTCAAAGGTTTAAGATGGAATCTTGGTGTTTTGTTTTGTTTTGTTTTTGTTTTTGTCTGCCACTCGTTAGTCTGGATGTGACTTTTTTTTAAAATTTATTTCATTGAAGTCTCATGTGACAACCAAAGATGGTTTCTGAACGTTTCTGTCTCAGCTGCCTGAGTGCTGGGGTTATAGACACCAGCCTCATAGATGGAACTGCTGGGTTCTTGGAAACAACCATTGTTGGACTAGCTAGATCATGGACTGTGGGACACTCCAATAACCCCCAATAGATATCAAAGCATATAGCTAATATATAAAATATAAATCATAATATATATCATATATATATATTGTTTCATTCTACCAGTTCTTTTTTTAAAGGTCTCGAAGTTTTTTAATATGTACAAAGACTAGCATGATGAGTTTCACTGGTTTGGTAGTTTTGAGTAATCCATTCAAAGTTGTTTAGTTTGGCTTAAGGAAATGTACGTTCTTCACATACCGACTGAAACACTGATGGCACACAGACCAGACTGTGGGGGTTAGCCTGAGAGAGAGAGAGAGAGAGAGAGAGAGAGAGAGAGAGAGAGAGAGAGGGAGAGAGAGAGAGGGAGAGAGAGAGAGGAGAGAGAGAGAGGGAGAGAGAGAGGGAGAGAGAGAGGAGAGAGAGGAGAGGAGAGAGGGAGTAGAGAGCGAGGGAGAGAGGGAGAGATAAGAGTAAGAAGTGAGCGAGAGAGAGAGAGCGCAGAACCTAGGTATCGTGCGATATCGCGCTAGGAGCCCTCTCGAATGATCTAGCGCGCATCTCTCTAGCGAGAGACGAGAGCGAGCTCTTCGCCCTGATTGAACTTCCATAGGTGACTATAGTAGATCTACTGGTGACCCATCTTGCCTTCAGGTGGCTAGCAAGGAGGAAGGAACCAGCTGCATTCTCTCGGTTTTCCCACTCTCAAGACCGTTGACTAACACTCCCAGTACTTGTTGAGGGCATACTCTGTGATATGCCAAAAGAAGAAAACAATGCACCTCCTCAAATAGACATTGGTGTGCTCTTCCAGAAAGGATGCACAAATGACTGCCGACATAAATGATAGTCACTTTGGAGTGTATGCACTGAGACTGGGGAATGGCTCCTTGGTGTGCACCAGTGTGCTTTATAGGGCATGCCATTGTGCTGAGAAGCATGCCTGGATAAAGACACCAAGCATGGCAATGGGAAGAAAGGTGGTAATTCAGCCTCCTGCTGTTTGCTGTTTCATCTCAGACAAAATCTGATACCCACATGTCCAGGCAACTTTTCACTGGAGAAATCTAGAGACTTCAGTTAAAGCAAAAACTGATGCTGCTTAGCCAACAACACTCTATGAGCAATATCCATGGTGTGTATTCTTGGAAAGTTTAGTTTTGAATTTCAATTTTAGCAGTCAACAAATTAGAAGAACTAGTTCCCCCCTGAAAATATGTTTTTATTTTTATTTTTTGTCTTCCTATGTAGCCCAGGCTGTCCTTGAACTCACAATCCTCTTGCCTCAACTTATGTCTGCTGAGGTCATAAACATATGCACCACCCTACTTGGCTTGGTTCGTGTATTCACTGAAAGTAGTTGCCCATGCCAAATCTATCCAGAACTCAGTTAGGATTAACGTGGAAGCAAATTAAGTGTAATGAGCATGCACTTGTTCTAGCTGCAGAGTTCAGCTGCCATGCTTGCATGTGGGCTCCACTGCTGGTGTCTGGGTAGCATGCAGAGAGCCACTGAGCCTATCTGTGACTCTTTAAGATGCAACTGGCAGGGAAGCTCATACACTGAGCTGTCCTGAGCCGAACATATAGAAAGCCTTTACCTCAGTGCTTGAGATATAGTAAGGATCAGTAAATACTGTTCCTGCTATGATAAAGAGAATGGCCACATTTTAATAATTTTATTTTTTGTGTATTTTATGTGCATGAGTGTTTTGTCTGCATGTACATTTGCACACCAGAAGAGGCCATAGAATTCCATGGGACTGCATTATGGACAGTTGTGATCTGCTATGTCAATGCTGAGAATTAACTCAGGACCTCTGGAAGAACATCTAGTGTTTTTAGCTGCTGAGCCATCTCTCTAATCCCTAAATTTAAATCATGGAAAGTAGGTGAATTCACTTTAGAGAGAGAAAGAGAGAGAGAGAGAGAGAGAGAGAGAGAGAGAGAGAGAGACTTTTGATTTAACAAAAGAAAGAATATTGCCAATGGAGGACTTTGATCAAATTAATCACAAGCAGCAAATGATATCTAACAAGGATGATCATTTTGTCTTGACCTCTTTTCCTACCCTGTGACTTTTCTCATTGTGAAGGTGTCTCATGGCACTGCAAGGTTCTGTACCTGGAGGAGGTCCTCTTAGTGCTAGTTTGCTTTTTTATTTTGGAACAAAATAGTAGAGAAAATCAACTTAAAAGGAAAGTTGACTCTGGCTCAAACTTTCAATGGTTGTCTGTCTATGGACCATGAAAGTTTGGTTATTTCCTTAGAGCTGTGGTAAGACAGAACATTATGGTGGAGGCTAAGGGTAGAAGCAAGGCAAAAGAACCAGAGGCCAGGCATCCATCATCTCCTTCTAAAGGAACATCCTAATCATCTAATTTCTGTCCTAAGCCCCACATCTTAAATGTTCTCACATCTCTTAAAGATGTCACAGACTGGCCTCCAAGCCTTTACGATGTGGATTTTGGGGTTGCTTAAGATATAAGATATCTTTATACTGAATCTATTTATAATGAGTTTCTACCAACTTTGTGTCTCCTCTCGGGTCTGGGCTGTTCTCCTCTTTATGCCTTTGTCTTCTCTGGGATTATGACCTGTCCTTGCAAACCTCAGTGTGGGATGCTGCACCACAGCAGAGATGTGTCTGTTAATTAGACCTGGGAGTCTAATGTTTGATGAGCCCCGCTGTGGACACAAACTGAGCCCCTAGCTTACTTGTGAGTGTAGCCTCTGATTAAGCACAAATTCTTACTTAAGAATCTGGTTGGCCACATGGTACAAAACCTGGGACTTCCAGTTCACATGTTTTGGCACATTAGTATCCAATTTTTTTTTTTGAGTTTTGGAGGGATTAAATCCTATTCTTCCTCATCACAAAGTCACTTCTGAGTAAGCACAAAAATCTCTCATGGCCACCATAGAAAAGTGAGGAATGAGGGCAACCTATCATACATCCTGCACAAAGACATGTTTTTCCAGAATCTCTTAGACCCAGCCCTGGTGTTATTTATGTTTTCATTCACCTGTATAGTGAATTCACCTAGCAAGTGAATAAATACAATTTTATTCTCTCTTTGATGGATTTCTTAAATTCTAGGATTTTAAATCTCTTAATAATGCTTATAGATTTCACTATTCTTTCCCCAAAGTTTAGGGAAACACGTTGAAAACCTGATGTATGTACAGTGCCACTCAAATGCACTGACATGAACATAACGTTGACTCCTACCATGGAGAGATCCATCCTAATATACATTTGGAAAACAATAGATGGCCACAAAAACTTCTCAAAGCTAACACCTGGTGATAAGGTCAGTAGAAGTTGATCTGCAGCTGGGTGCAGTGGCGCATGCCTGAAATCCCAGCACTCGCGTAGGCAGAGGCATGCAGACCGCTGTGACTTTGAGGCCAGCCTTATCTACAAAGAGAGTCCAGGACAGCCAAAGCTACATGGAAGCTGTCTAGAAAGAAAGAAAGAAAGAAAGAAAGAAAGAAAGAAAGAAAGAAAGAAAGAAAGAACGAACAAAGTTGACCTGCATATTTGACCTAAGTGTTGAGTCACTGGAGAACCTTCAAATCTTCAAGTAGTGTACTTTGGTATTTTCCTTTGTTCTTTCTGAGTAATAAAATACTATGATTGCTTTGGTAGTCAAATCAAATCAGACAAGCAAACTCAAACACTTAAATTTCATAGGTATTGTGAGAATTAAAGTCAGGTGTTGGGTGTAAATGCTGTGTTAAAAATGCTGATAAAAGTAGATGATTTTGGAGGTGTCCATCCTCTATAAGTGTAGTAGTTTGGATAGGTGTCTGATATAGATGAGCTCTATAATACCCTCAAGGCTGGACAACTTTATGGTCACTGTCTAGTGATTAATTTTTAGCAAAAAGCCTACACTGAGCATGGATGCTGAGAAATACGTTGAAATGATCTTCAGATTTTAAGAGGAAACCCGCTGTATTAAAGTCAATCACTCTTGAGTTGACCAGTAAGATGTCCTTCTGATATCTAGATGGGACCACAACCATGTTACGTAGAATCATCCAATGCTTGCATAAAGCCACATTCTGTAAACTTGCATAGTATTTGAGGCATCCAAATGAACCTCAGTTGCTCCATTCTGAGCTTGGTGATGGTGCTGGCCAGCTAGCTTGCTCTAGGCGGGCTTGTCTGGCTTCAGCATGGGCAGAGAGGAGCTGCTTGCTTCAGCAATGTGCTGTCTTAGGACATTTTCTGCTGCCAAGATTGAATGCCACAGATTAGGTAGCTTGTGAAGAATAAATGTTCTTTTGTCTTGTGATGCTGGACATGGCTGGGAAGTCTAAGAGTGTATTGCCAGCATGAGGGAGGGTATCTGCGCTGTGTCATAGGATGATGAGAGGCACAAGTGCAAGAGAAGACAGGACCTAGAACATAACAAAGGGCCCAAACTTGTTTTCCTAGCTTAGTCACCCCAGAAATGACATCAACCCATTTAGGGAAGCTGGATCTCTCCTGACCCAGTCACCTCTTTTAACTCTTTACCTCCTAACACTGGTGATTGAGGATTAAGTTTTTAACACAGGACTTTTGGGGGGCACAATAACATGCAGCATTTGCCTTCATGACCACAAGGTGAATTTTTCCTCTTTCAACACAACACAAATGATTTGAGGTCACTGCTTAGATAAACTTCAGTGATTTGTGCTTTTCTGTGCCTTCCATATCTGACCCACGAACTGAGAGGTATCAAAGTCCAAAAGCTTTCCCCACTTTCTACATGTTTTTACAGTGAATATGTGATTGGTTGGGCTTGAACCAGAGTTCATGTCTACAATGTTGGCCTCAAAACACAGAGGCCTCAAGGCGGCTTGCTGGTCCTTGCTGTGGAAAATATTTACTTTGTGTTGTGTAGGGAAGCTGCCA
This sequence comes from Acomys russatus, assembly GCF_903995435.1. Lineage (NCBI taxonomy): Eukaryota > Metazoa > Chordata > Mammalia > Rodentia > Muridae > Acomys > Acomys russatus. The sequence goes on from NC_067147.1 coordinate 1,495,565, forward strand.
AAAATATGCTTTTTGTTTATTGGTAAAGGATCTTGTTAGAATTAAATTACTTAGGAATGTGTCTATTGCAATTAAAAGAGGCATAATGTTTATATTAACATTTTCAACTTTGGTTACTCAGGAGCATCACTTTACATGAGTGTGAATATGCAATGATGAACATGTTAAATTGTCTCATAATAAAACTAGCTTTTAAGGAAAATGTTAGTATGGTTTTGTGGACCTCTCTGTACCAGCTGCAATGTAATATATTGCTGCTAGGATTTAGTTCCTGTATATATAAAGTAGTAGACAAAAAAATTAAGGTTGGTTTATTTAACTTCTTCATTTGAGCGTTCAGTGAGGTCAGAGACTACAGGTGGCTTAAGAACTGACTGGAGAAACCAGACCAGGAAATAATTGTTGGGAACTAAACCTAAGAATTTGGACTTAAATCCTTTGCCATGAATTCTAGTTACCACATACTAGTAGGTGAGGAGAGTTTGCATCTGAGGCCAGCAACAATTCCCTCTGAGTTGCAGACTGCTCTCTGTGAGATGTTTTCACATACATGCTTCATGCAAGTCCCATGCAAAGAGCTCAGGTCTTTGTTTTCTATTTACTTAGTTATCTCTACAGGTGCTTTCTGACTCTTAGCATCTTGTTTGTTTGTATTGCTGCTGGGTATCTCCAGAATCTCAGGAATGCTAGGGAGAAGCTTTAGCACCAAACCTCCCACACTGTATTGTAACAGAGCAGCCTGAACACATATCTCTTACCCTGTTTGCATTTTGTTAGGTCATAGGGGAGAGTCTTCTGTTCCATAGTGGGCAGATGCTACAGATTAGAAACAAAAAATTCAAATCTCCTTCTTCAAATTCACAAAATGGTTGGCTTCTGCTTTTCTCTAAAGGAGCTTTATTTCCCACTCATTTTCCCATGGAGGCTACACCTCCCTGACATAAGTCCCTTGGAAAATCTGGAAAAAAAATCAACATTCTTATTGCACCACAGGGTATATATTTAAATCTATTTCTGTAAATGTTTGTTGGCTGCTTACTATATTGCAGAAACAAGGTGCTGTGGAACGAGAGGTAATTGAGGGAGCTGGTGGATGCAGAAATACAAAAAAGAGAGTTGCAACCAATGAGGTTCTGGTCCATAAAAGTCATATTCACAGAGATCCCTGTGTATAATGGGGAGTGGGACTAGAAAAGACAGAAGCTAAAGCAACCTAAAGGAAGTAGGGAAGAAAGTCCAAGGGTGGTTGTGCACTACCAACGGCCTTGAAATATGGTTGGGATTCATAAGAGAGAGGTCAGGTTTCCAAGGGTACAAAGCTCAGGGACCAAAAAGATGCTTCTGCTGACAGGTGGCAGATGGAGGCACCAGTTCTACAGGTGTACACTCATGTATGGAACATTGGGGGTGGGAGTAAATAGGGATGATGGGATATGAGTGTGCTGGGTCTGGGCAGCCAGAGTCATCAAAGGGATTATAAACATTTTATTTTCTAAGAAAAATTAGAAACTACTTGTGAGTATAAAGAAAAAAATATTAGATGGTGGAAATGCCTCAATAGGTAGGAATACTTCCTGTACAGCATAAACTTGAGTTTGGGTTCCTAGCACCTAGGGAAATAAAACGTACGTATGGCTTTGGGTGCCTGTAAACACCAGCAGGTCAGCCAGCTTAGCTGAAGAATGGTGATCTCTGGATATGCTGAGAGTCTCTGTCTTTAGAGGATAAGGACCTCTGCATGTGCACTTGTCTGTGGATGTGCGCACCACCACCCACCGGAGATCTCCTATTACCCTCTTTTCACACAACTATTTATGCCTCCTTAGAATTCCTATGTTGACATTTTTATTCCTCCAATGATGGCATTGAGAGGCCAGAAGGAACTGAGGCCATTCATCAGGAGGAAGCCCTCAAGAGTAGAGTTGTTTCTCTTGTGAAAGGGACATTGCGCCCTTGACCACCATGGCCCACTGCTTAGGGACCAGCTCCCAGACTCTAGAATCCAGAGGATCTCACATGGTCATTTCACTCACCTGCCATGCTCTTTGTGGCCCAAACAGACAAATGAGAGTGACTCCCCTCCACAGATTGCTGTGGATGTATTAATAAAACGATGGTATAGTCAATTAAAGTCACTATCAACACTAGTGCTGAGTTCTTGTTTTAATAGTAAGTGCTCTTTCTGATGCTCATTTGCCTGTAAGGAAGCAAGGGCATTAGGGGTTCAGGGACTCCCTGGTGAGCAACTGTTGGAAGACTGTCAAATGGATAGCTAGATCACGTAGCTGCCCTTACTGGGTGCTACCCACATGTCTACACTGGCTGCTACATGCATGTCTACACTGACCACTACCCTCATGTCTACACTGGCCACTCTGAACCCCAACAGATTCCACATGAAGTTACAGCCCCAGAACACACAACCTCAGGGGTCCTTCGTGGAGTTTCTCCCAGAGTTCTTGTAATCATCAGCCTCGGTGAACTCTGGATGACCCTGCAACCATTTCCATCTCGGCCATATGGGAAGCACTTTATCTGATGGCCTCACCAGGGACTGCTGTGACTGGTACTGGAGAGATAATGCTGTGATTGGTGCAAACCTGGAAATGATGATTTGCTTGTGAGTTTACGATGATTTGCGCAGACACTCTTGCTCCGGGTGTTGAAGCAGGCTCATAGGCTCACTTGGTGAGTCACCTGAGAGATACCCACCTGTGCTCCCTCTCCAGGGGAAAAATAATAATAAGCTCAATAAAAAGCTCATTTTCTGAGGCTTCTACCCATCTTTACCCATTTTTAGTACTATGTGGAGAGTTGGTAACACAAAGGACCAAACGAGAGGGATGGTAGTGACAAGGCAGCAGTGTCAGAAGCAGTAGCTGTCACATGAGAATGATATTTGAACAGCTGGCATGGATCCACAGAAGTAGGGGGACTAGCCAGATGCTCCACAGTGGAAGAGGAGGCCAAGCTCAGCAACGACAGGGTGAGCTGCACAGGCAGTGGAGTGGCTGGTGCTATTGTACTGACAGAGGAAGAAGAGGTGGAGCCAAGCCTGCGTGGAGTCAGCCAGTGGCAGCCTCAGTCACAGCAAGAGGGCAAGTTGAGCTTATAACAAACAGCAGCACCTGTGCTAGTGGCTGTGACAATAGTTACTGAGCAGTCCGCCAGAGTGGTCAGTGCAGGAACCAGAAGTTGTTGAAATAGAGGAGAGAGATAACTGGAGGACAATAGAGATGGAAGAGCCATAGAAGAGAACCTAGGGATGTCTGTCAGCTGTGCTGTTGGTCCCTCACAATGGAGGAGCAATTTCAACTTCCTAGAAGTACCCAAGAACTAGAATGCTTGCAGGGCTGAGGCCGCGGCCCGGAGTCCTGCAGAAGAGACTTAATGGCACAGGCACCATCATCAGTTGCCGCCCCTCCTCTTCCTCCTCCCAGGGGATCAGAAGCTTTGGACAACCAGCAAGTGAGGAGTTTGTTCTCGTTGCTGCCTAGGTAGAGCAAATGACGCCCACAGACAGCTGATTGGTAACTTAATCAAACCATAGCTGGGTGATTGATCTTCAGCTGGACGCTCCACTGTCCATCCACCCTGTCCAACCCCTGTCCAGACGTGCCTCCGCCATTAGTGATCATAACAGTTGTCCTTTATTTACTTCCAATTGGCTCATGTCGCTGGCTATGTCAGAGCGTTTACTCTTAAAATTCCATTTCTGTCCCTGTCTAGCCCCTCTGTGCAGTTGGGCTTACCGCCTCTTAGGATGACTGAAGAAACCTAAAAAATAAAAAGATCTTTCTGTATTTTAGCTTATTTTTAAAAATATATCTCTGCATCTGTATTTCTCTTTTGCTCTGGAAAAATGCCATTTTAAACACAAAAATGCCAAAATTTTAAAAGGCAAAGGCAACTAGTGCTTTCTCAGGCTCTTAAAAAATGAATTGCTAGAACATATACATAAAACCATGTTCCCCTTTAACAAATCAAAAATATCCATTCTGTTCAGTAAGAATATAATAGTTTAATTTCAATAATTATGTCAATTACTCTCATTTTGCACACCATTAAAAACCTTTTAAAATGTGGTCATAAAAGTAAAATGTTTATTGGAAAAATACAAAAATAATATGAGGGGAAAATAACATGCAGAGAGCCATGGTGGGTAGTTTTACATAGGAACTAGGTTGCCTGGAATCAAGCATTGCCTACCTAAATTATCAGCTGCATGATTTTCGCTGGGGAACTCATTGTTCAAATATAGATCAAAACAATATCTACCATATCAATTATTTTGTTGCCTGGATAAACTAAGTCTATATTTTTCTCCTTTTTGGCCTCTAGTAATTGTAATTCCCTTCTTGGGATTTTTGCATTTCTACTGTCATGTAGACACGTGTTTACAAACCTGGTAGCTCTGCATTTAATGTGCTTTGGCCTGCATGCAGCTTACCATTATCTGGTCAGCGTTTTTCCAAGCCACTTTATATACTTTGAGCACATGATCTTGAGAGGCTGAAATGCACTCTGTTCTAAGGCTTACTCCCATTTACCTACTATTGCTGGTTAATTAGGCGGTGGCAATTTTTTGCTATTAGAAATGGCACTGTAGTGAACATCCTTGTACATAATTCTTTGTTTGCATCTCTGATAATTTCCTTGAGATACATTCCAAGAAATTTAATTATTGGGGTGAAGGGTAAGAACGTTTCTAAGAATCTTCTTCCATGCGGGCGGCATGCCATACAAGGAGCAGTCTGATTCATCTTCTTTTCGAGGATGCGGAAAGGTTTCTAGTTCTTTATACCACAGCCAGCTGCTGGGTAATGTACCTGTTTAAGGACTGATCCCTTCTTAGCAATCTGATCCTTCCTCCCTCCAGACATCCCAGTAGCAACTCTGGCCTGTTCTAATTTTTTTTTTTTAAATATCGATTGTCACCTATTTATTTCAACATTTTGTTTGGTAACTTTTTTTTTTTTTCCACACGGGGTCTTTCTGTGTTAGCCCTGGCTGTCTTGAATTTGCTTTGTAGAGCAGGCTGGCCTTAAACTCACAGTGATCCGTCTGCCTCTGCTGGGATTAAAGGCTTGTGCCACCATGCCCAGCTTTGTTTGATAACTTTTGATAATCACATTTCACTACTGGGCACCAGTTCTGGGTGTTTGATACTAGTACAGCTAAAACTTTGTTCTTGATATTTGAGGAATGAGCAAAAGAAGTTTGTTCCTGTCCATGGAGCACTGCTGTCTAGTGTTGCTAGGGAAGGAGTCAGGCAAGGATGCTTAAGGGTGCTGTCCTCTGCTAGGATGCTTGAGGATGCTGACCTCCTCTAGGACGCTTGAGGATGCTGACCTCCATTAGGATGCTTGAGGATGCTGACCTCTGCTAGGATGCTTGAGGATGTTGACCTCCACTAGGATGCTTGAGGATGCTGGCCTTCACTAGGATGCCTGAAGATGCTGACCTCTGCTAGGATGCTTGAGGATACTGACCTCCATTAGGATGCTTGAAGATGCTGACCTTTGTTAGGATGCTTGAGGATGCTGACCTCCATTAGGATGTTTGAGGATGCTAACCTCTATTAGGTGACGCTTTTCCAGTACAGACCCCCCCACACACACACATATTTTCTAGTCGCCTTTGCTACTTCTTTTTCCCTCATAAGATTAATATAGTAACAAATGTGCTAGTGCATTGTATACTTTACATGACTACGTGTTCTGTGTATATGTGTTTAAGCTCTGGAAGGATGTGGGCTCACTGCAGAGGAGGGGCCTTGCACTTGTCCTGTGAGTGGGGCTGTAGTGTCTGTGGCATTGAGGCAGGTGTCTTGAGCAGGATTAAAAAAATGGAGTCCTGCCTGCTGCCTGTGAGTGTGATGGCAATTAACATGCTTGTCTAGAAAGCCGAGAAGCAGTTTTTTTTTTCTGTGTGTTATGCAGAACTGATTAGGACAAAGCATGCTCAGAGTGGAAAGTGGATGGGGAGTGGGCTGGTCTGTAGGAAAGCATTCTGCAGACTCTTTGCTGGGCTAGACAGCCGAGAAGAGACTGGAATAGAAAACGTGTGATTTGCTAGGGTGAAAAGCTCTGAGGTCACAGCTGAGAGGTGGAGAAAGAGAAGAGATGAGAGCTGACTCCCACAAGGTCAAAGGAAGAGACAGCTTTAGCAGAATGATGCCTTAGTCACATTTGTTGACTAGTCACCATTAGGTATTATATCGCCACCATTAGGTATAACATTGTCACCATTAGCTGTAACATCATCACCATTAGGTATATCATCGTCACCATTAGGTATAACACTAACATTACTTGTTTTTTCTTTAAGCTTTTGGTTGCTTTGTTCAGCAAATCCTCTAGAAGTTGCGATGCTGTGCCAAACAGTCTCTTTGATTTGGGTTTAGGCTGCTCTTTGATTCAGTGGCTGCTTGGCATAATCGGCCCAGTTAGCACACAGTGCCTGCATGCGTCTGATGAGAGAGCTGCAAGGCTATACACTCAATCAGCGCCCAGGCGCTTCAGAACTGGGGTTTAGTTCTCTGATTTCTCTCTCAGTTTGGAGTTTGTACTGCTGGCACATGAATCCTCCTTGATTCTTATCTTTGTCCGTAAATAGCATAGAGATTGCACATGGAAAAATAGAACAAATCATACTTTCTTTCAAAGGGCAAATTAAACATTCCATAGAATAAGGGAAGACCTGTTAGCGGTGAAAAATGCAACTTTGCTAGCTCCAGTGTGAAAAAAGCATGGAGGAAATTGGACTCAAATTCAGGCTCAAAGAACAGTTTGAGCATTTTTTTTTTTCAATTTTAGCCACCCTCTTAACCCTCCTGGCAAATGTAAAACCCTAAGTTTTCCGAAGGTTTGAAAATATTCCCATTAATTTTCCATGTGGAGCCCTGTATTTACCAGGGTTGAAATGGAAATACCGAAGCCTAGTGTGAATGGCAGGATTCCTGTCTGGGCTGTCTTTCTTGGCAGTGTTCAGGGATGCCCAGTTTCTACCAGTCACTTCTGAACTTTTCAGCTATCGACCGTTTTAAAATTGTGGCCAGTTTAGAATAAGCAGAGTTTTGTTTGTTTGTTTGTTTGTTTTGTAACTTACAAAAGCAGGGCTATTTCTTTGAAATTTTATATCCATGTGAATTTGTGGCTGAAGTTCCAAAATTGTCAGAAAAGGATAAGGAGGTGAGTTGTCTGTAAAATGACTTGGAGCCATCTGCTTCCTCCTTGTGGAGGCACAGGGCAGGTCAGTGCCAATTTGGACAGTTCATGAGCACAGGATTGCTACTTGCCTGTAGAATTTCTAGCTGGAACCACATGGCCTTTGGGATGGAGGCTATATTTGACATTCTGGAGAATGGAAAGGAGAACTCTGATTCATTCCTGTACAGCAGTTTGGTGATCACCTACACAGATTCCCTAAAATGGAGTGGGAAGTGCTCGAGGACCATCAGCCTCCCAGCCTTGCCTGGTGGGTACGGCATAGCAGTGAGGTGTCTGTAGGTCTTCACCATGTTTGCACAGTTGGCTAGTGGTCCTTGCTGAGGACCAGGGTGCAGCAGCAGTTCCTGTTCTGTTCAGTTGGCTGAGCAGACAGGCCCTAGGCGAGGTCAGCTCCATGCCCTCTCAGCCCATGTTGGGTTGTTAAGTCTGTGCTCTGATGCTGTTCACTTTTATTTTTCTCACAGCATTGTTCAATACCATTCTCTCACCTTCTGCCTCGATTGTGGGAGCACATGTTTCTTCAGCTTACAAGCAGCCATACTTCCTGTCTTTTGGATAGGCATCCTTATTCCTTTCTGGAGTAGAAACCCTTATGTGGAACCTCATGTCCTGCTTTCTCTGCCCTGAGATTTGGACCCCCAGAACTATTCACACATAGAACTCCAGTTCTTATCATGCTTACCTTGCTCCAGTTCTCGTCAGACATCTCTTCCTTGGCTTGGCCTTTTCCTCTGGACCCTAGCTTCCCTCTACTTGCCTAAGATTGTATATTGACATTTATTCTTTCTAAAAGTCACTATGGCTGCATGTGGAGGGCAGAGGACAGTTTGTGGAGCTGGTTCTTTCTATCTTTATGTGAGTCCTAGTGTTGGAATTCCATTTCCCAGGCTGTTGCTGGAAACATCTTTAACAGCACAGTAATCTCACTGGCTTGACATTTAATACATTGTTAAATGACATTGAGTTGTTTTGTAGGAAGGGTAAAACTAATTTTAGAAAATATGGGGGAAGAAGTCATACAATAAAGTAAAACTCACTTTTTTATCTTTATGCCACGTTGGGCAAAATCTTAATTCAACTGAACTAGAAAACCCTCACTATATATTCTGTTTCTTTTATTTAAATGCACATGTTCTTTGTATAGAAATCTAATGGGGGGACTATCTACAGGGTCTCACCCTGTGTCCCAGCATACCTCCCCAGAGTTGTGTTGATATCTTCGGCACTTGTTTTGAGGATTACCTGCCACAGATTCTCCCACATTCTAAGGAAGACAGCACAAAATAGTAGCCACTCCTCAATGTCTTAACAATAGTTACCAATTAAAGAGGCAAAAGAAATCCTACATGGGTTAGGTAATTCTTTGAAGATACAGGAAACCATTATTCAAGGTTTTGGTAATAAAAGTGCTCACTCTATTATTTTATTTAGAGACTTTATGGAAGAAAAACGCCTTTTTAAATTTAATAATTCTCCTAGTGTCTCAATTGTATAATAAGCTTAGCTGGAACAGAATGCTATTATTTATTAGACTGTGAGGAAGCATAGTTTAGTGGCTAAAAGGAGGGTGCCCCTGGCTTTACAGCTTGGCTGTGCATCTTATTAACTGTAACTTATTACCCTAGTGGAAGTTGGAGTTATGATTTGTCTTCATAATTATCCTGGTAAGAAGCTGGATGAGTAAGTGATTTTGATGCCCTACTGTCAAATATCTGATAGAAAATTTTCCTTTCCTTTTCACAATTCTTAGGGTTCCCAGATCGGCATCCCTTGTCCAGTCAAGTTGATTCCTCCTTTTACTATGTGTTCATGTAATAAGTATTCATATATCAGTTTTTGTTTTAAAATGCCAATACTCTGTTTAAATAGCCATACATCTCTCCTTATACTTAATCATTGCTGTGAGCCTATGAAGTTTGGTGACATCAAAGAAACAAAAACAAATATAAACTGACAAAAGCATAACAAACAAACAAACAAGCCACCTTTGTATCAACAGACCCTAGTGTAGACCAATGAATACTTAAAAGTACCTGTCAAGTATATGATGCTTTACTTCTGCAAAAGATATTCATACTTCAACTATATAGGTTCCTATTTATTTCTATTACATTATATCTGTCTAGTCACAAGGTCCAGTGGTGGTCGTTGTTACTTTGTTTCATTGTGTGCCCAGAAAACAGAGTGAAATACAACACTTTGTCTTCCTTACCTCAACATGCGTTTAGTCACTTGAGTGACCGAGTCATTCACTCAGAAGTTATTCACTGGAGTGAATGAAGAGCTGTGTAATTTAGAAGTAACCACTCCTAAAGAACCATAAAAACATGCTACTTCTTATTACGTGTGTTCTCACCTGCTGTGAGCTCCTTGGGCTCAGAGGACCTACGTGGCTGAGAGATCCCTGGCTTCCACAGAAGTGACTGTGGTTCTTTGAAAGTGCTGTGACAGTTAACTGGGAAGCTTGAAGTGAAACGAGGCGATTCCAGGAGACACAGCGATGACTGAGGCTGGCTGAGGAAGGCACTTAAGACCGACCAGACAGTAGGTAGAGAGCACCATTTATTTTTTAGTGTAACTCATAGTTCTCTTTCCTCATTGAGTCAACACTTGCCTCCTGTCACAGCAGCCTGGTGCCTTACACATGTTTCCTGCAATGCCTCTCACTGACTTAGCTTATCTTCATTTTTGAGACTCGAGAACATAGCTGAAAGAATTATAAAGCTGATCAGAGAAGAAAATGGCCTGTCTGTAGATAATGGGCCTGATAATTTATAACCTCTTTAATATCGTAGTGCAGAGGCATAAAACATTAAACTCTTCCAAAAGATCTGAGACAGTAGTGTGCAAATACATATAAAGTTATTTACTTAGGAGGTATATAAATACATGAAAAAAATTATTACACACGAAAGGTGTTTTAACCTTTCTCAGTGTGACAGATTATAGGAGATAAAGATTTTAAGATTATTTTTAGTCAGGGTAGGATCTGAAGAGATATGAGAGGGACTCTAGCAGAGAATCCTAGTAGGAGGGGTCATAGATACTGATGAGGACACCCTCTAATTAGACAAGTCTCCTGGTAGAGGGAAGGGAATACCAATCCACCCACAAAAACTTCGACTCAAAATTCACCCTGCCTACAACATGTGCAGGTATAAAGGTAGAGCTGATATAGCAGAGATTGAGGGAATATCCAACCAATGCCTGGACCAACCCAAGACCCACCCCACGGGAGAGAACCAACCCTTGATACTATTAATGATACCCTGCTATGTTTGCACACAGGAGTCAAGCTGAGTTGTCCTCTGAGAGGCTCCACCCAGCAGTGCTTTGAAACAGATGCTGAGACTCACAGCCAAATATTGAGTGATGTGTAGGGAGTCTTGTGGAAAGGGGGGCGGGGAGGAGGAGAAATGGTCCTGGAGGTGACAGGAGCTTCACAAGAAGACCAGCAGAGCCAACTGACCAGGGCCCAAGGGGCCCTGCTGAGACTGAAGCACCAACCAAAGACCTCATATGGACTGGACCTAGGCCTCCTACAAAGATGTAACCAACGAACAGCTCAGGCTTCACGTGGGTCCCCTAGTAAGGAGAAGGGGTTGTCTGTGACATGAACTCTTGTGCCTGCTTTTAGATCACTGCCCTCTGGCAGGCCACAGGAGAAAGCAGACACACTCAGTCTTGATATGACTTGATGAGCTGGGGTGGATGGGAAGGGGGGGCTCCCCTTTTCTGTGGAATAAGGGAGGGGTGGGGGAAAAGGAGGGAGGGTGGGGCTGGGAGATGAGGATGGATGGAACTGCGACCAGGATGTAAAGTGAATAAATATATAAAATTAAAAAAATAATTATTTTTATGTATTTGCTTTCTCAAGGGCGTGCGTGAGTATGAGTGTGTGCTTGTGCATGCGTGTGTGAGTACGTGTGTGTGCTTGTGCGTGCATGTGTGTGTGTGTGTGTGTGTGTGTGTGTGTGTGTGTGTGTGTGTCGTACCATGTATAAAGCTGCCCACATAGACCAGAAGAGGTGGCTGGATTCCGTGGAGCAGGAGGGGCACATGGGTGCTTGGAATCAAGCTTGAGTCCTTGGAAGAAAAGAGGGCAATCACTTGGTAAGTATTTAGTGTCACTATGAATTGTGCTCCAATATCAGCCCTCTTCTCTCTTTCCACTTCTGAGAAAGCAAGATAAATACAGAAGTGGAAGATGGCAACCACACAGATGGTGAAGTGTGAAATTTGAATGTCTACACGTTGAGAAGATGGGGAGTTTTGATCTTGAACAGAAGTTTAACATTGCAACCTTATCAACATTGTTGATAAGATTCCCCCAGTAGCAACAATTTCACATCTGCATAAACAGCTTTCTAATAGCGGAAGAAAAATATAGAAAGAACAGACATCACCTGACCAGAGCTAACACTATGAAGCAGTCACATCTGAATGAGGATCTTACTTCAAATGACAGACTTGTCAACTTCAAAATGATCTTTATCATTCATGAGAGACAAATTTAGATTGTCAGGGATAAGATCCTTACTTAATACTTGTGTTTTCTGCCAGCATTTGGGCGGTGGGGAGTGGGGGATGGGCAGGAGGACTGCGGCAAAGAACCAGAAGACTTGATCAGAAAGATTACATTTTAAAAACACAAAGAAATAGAATAATTGATCCCAAGGCACTCTATGTTAAATGCACTTTAACACACTATTGCCGTCAATTCTCAGTTTCACTTTGAGGATCCGAAAAAGACTGGGCTCTTTGGAGCCTCATCCTCCCCCTGCCTCCTAGGCTGTTGGGATATCTCTTTTGCATAGCAGAGGGACCCTCAGACTGACAACCTTTACAACGATTTTCTTAAACTATTCAAAGAATTAGAGCAGATGAACTTCCAGCATGCTAAATCACCAGGTGTTCGTAATTAATGAGAATAGCTCAGACACACCTTTCCAAATGCAAGGTAGAAAGAGCAAAGGTGTGCTACTTATTTATTTGTAGAAGTAAAGTTTTCTCAGCATTTCTGGTAAATGTTGGATGATGTAGCTCTTAGGAAACCTCACTCAGGAGTGCTTTTGCTGTCTACAATTTGAAAATAAAAAGCAGTAGAACTGAGAAATACAAACACAGACTTGCATGATACTACTGTTTTTTGTTTTTTTTTTTTATTACAACTCTTAAGTTTTATATGGCAAAATGTGGAGTTTTGCTAGTGGGAGCCTTCACAGGTTTTATATGTTTTAACTCACCTGTTTATTAAAATTTCTTAAACATATTAATTTGTAAATTTAAAGGAAACGAAGCAAAATTGTCTATTCATTTGAAAGTTGGCAAAACACTTTAAAAGACACACAGTCATGTGGAAAACTTCATGTCCCCTGTCTCATTCATGGGAACTTGTCAAAGCTGTTCTCATTTCAGGATGTTTTACTCATTTCTGAAACACAGAGTGGTAGTTTGCTTTCTTACAATCAAAAGTGGAGTGTTAATTTAAGAGTGAGAGAACTGCAAAACCATGAAAGCCTTTGTATTTCTCTCCTGACAAATCAATGGCTTAGGCAGACATGGGGGAAATATGTTCTCTTTCTGGGGAAGGGAAGAGGGTGAGTGAGTGGAGATAAAGAAAATGCTATCAATGTGTCTTCAATGCAGCTGGGGATTGGGGCGGCCCTCCAGTTAGCTGGGTCTTCATTTAAAACTTGAAAACAGCCAGAGAGCTCGAGTTTAATAACAAGTAAGGAGACAGGAAGATCATTTCATACTCTTTTCTACTTATATTATCTCACTAGATTTTTACATAAAACCTGTGAGGGGCAGCAATTCACCCCCTCCTTACATGTGGATTAAGGAAAGAAAAGAAAGATTAAGCCATTCACAGCAATTACTCTGTTAGAAAATCCAGAATTCAGTGTGGTCACTGAGGGTTTTCAGGCCTGGGCAATGGGAATGACGTTTTCATTTTCTGTGTCTTCTAAATGATCTAAAGTAAAGATAAGCAAAGGGAAATACTTTTAAAGTCACACAGGATGCCATCAGTAGCAATAATGATGTAAACGCCTTTGGAGTATGTAATTCTGGGTTTATCAATATGAAAAGGCATGTGTGATCTCGCACATACATTTGCCAGCCTCTGGGTTGAACACGTCCTTCAAACAATCGACCAACGGTAAAAGCTTGCTGCTTCTCACTGTGCAGTGTGTGGTTGCCCAGATCAGAAGCAGCTCAACCCTGAAAGGAAGTTTGCTTTCTCAAATGTCCATCTGTGTGTTGTGTGGATGTCTAGTCTTCCCACTCCCCAGCTGGCTCCTCTTGTTTCTTTGCCTATATATTTTAATACATGTGGCATTTTTCTCTTTGGCCACTGCTGCCGTGCAAGCTCAAGCATCTACATTTCATTTTTAGAAATTACTTCTTTCATTGTTTGAAATTATTATAATTACATCATTTCTCCTTTCTTTTTCCTCAGTCAAAACCCTCTCATATGCTCCTCCTTATCCACTTTCAAACTCATGTCCTCTTTTTAAAATTAATTATTGTTACACACATTTATCTATATAAGTGTATATATTCTTATATACAGAAGTACAGCCTGCTCAGTCTATATAACAGTACTTGTATGTATGTTGAGCTGAACTGCTTAGATCTTGGGCTTTTCAAGCAGATTACATGTCCTTCCCAAACCGTGCTACTTCTCCTCTTTCACCCAATCTCCTCTCTACTTTCTTTTTCTGTGGCTTTTAATAAGAGGAACACTCACCAGCCATTTCCAGGTGGCTGCTTTGTGGGCTAATTTCAGGATTGCAGAATTGCAGGATTGCGTGCCCCTCGTGTGTTAGTGTGTGTGTGTGTGTGTGTGTGTGTGTGTGTCTGGAGAGTATCATGTGACTAGGCTAGCTGAACAAGTACATTGCACAATTGTTAGCAATAGTACATTGTGGAACACCTTAGCTCACACTATACAAGTGTGAGCCAAATATGTAATTTAAAACATTTTGAGTAACACATTGAAAAAAATAAAAATAATTAGGTGGAATGTATTTTCTTTAACCTATGATATTAAAGAGCCATCACTTCAGTGTAAAATCAACACAAAATTGAATCATCCTATAGTCTTATTTCTACTGTTATTTGTATATTGTCCCTGAAATTAGTTAGTATTCATCTCATTTCCAGGGCTTGGTGTGATGGTGACAAAACTACTCTACTTTGAGAGGGCAATTCTCAACTCTCTGCTTCTGCTGAGGTGACCAGCAGTGTTTGAGATGGTGACCATCTCACTTCTGATTATTGGGTAAGGATTTGTGGGATGAGCTGCCTGTTGTCCCCATGAGCCCTACCCCTTTGTTGTTAGAGGCCACCAATATGTGTGAGTATTAGTAAAACCAGGTTTGTCTATCCTGCCTGATAAATTTTTTCTTCCAATAGAAAGCTGCTGTGTTCACTGCTGTGTAGCATGTTTTCATTTTATCTGCAGCAATTATTTCTCAGTGCCACAGCATTTTTTGCTAGTTGTATCTCATTGCAGTTTCTTTACAAGCCCTGCATTATTTAACTAACTGATGCACTGAGGCACATTTAGAGCTGTTCCCATCTGGACAATACACCAAGCACGGCTGTGATAATTGTTGGTATAGTTATATCTTCTGGTACAATGATGGCCTACAACATTTCCACTCATGAGTCTTTCCACCTGAGACTTTAAAAGAGGTTTACCGTTTTAAATTTATATTTAATCCATGTGTGTATGTTTGGGTGGGTGTGCACCTGTCTGAGTTTATGTGTACCATGAGCATGGAGGTAACCATGAGACCAGAAGTTGTTGGATGCTCTGGAGTTACGAGTGGTTGGGAGCGGCCTGATGTGAGTTCCAGAAGAACCCACGTCTTCTGGATGAAAAGCAGATGTAACTGCTGAGCCACCTCTCTAGCCCCAGTGTGATTATTTTAGAAGCCACACTCTTGAAAGTAGAGTAACTGGAATGAAGGTAGCAGTTGTTTCATGACACTGGACAGTGTCTTCTGATTGTTACATACCAGTTGACGTGTCCTGCAGGACATTCTAATTTAATGATTGCATGTTACTGAATAAGCCTTTTTCTCAGCTTGTGTTTTCTTTGTGAATAAGCTTTTTTAATATTTGAGTTGTATAACTGTATGTATTGCTTGACAAGTGTATGATCATGTGAACAGCCTTCCTCTTCCACTCAGCTCTTCATCTTTAATAATTGGTAGTACTTCTGTCTATGTGTGGGCTATGAAAGGTAATATATTACCATAAATACAATATGTTCTGTCATTTTCATTTCTGAGATTACATATAAATATATTACTTTATATAACACATGTAATCTACTTTAAATCTGAACATTTTGATTCTTCAAAAGTAAAGTTGAATAAAAATTCTAAGTTTGTTGCACATCAAATATTCCCTGGTTTCCTTTTCTACAGTAAAAATAGAGGCTTTGATCACTGTTGGCCTGAACTAAAGTAAAACATTATAGGATGTATTTAGCTAAGCATTAACAGATCCTCTCACAGATCCATAAAGACTATGTGTGAAACTGTCCTTTGGTCATGGAACAAGATGTGTCATAAATACTGAACAAGACATTCTACCTTCTAAAATTTTTTAAAAATAAAATATCATTTGTATACCTTATGCCTACTGTCCAAATGGAAAATATATAAAATCTATGCAGTAATTTCTATGAGAACTATTAAATATTGACTATGTCATGCATTTTGTTATTTGCCATGCCTGTTGGTAATTTAAATAGAAAACAAGTGAAGACTAGTTTCTTCTTTCCTGTATCACCATTTTTTTGCCTGATGACTGCATCGATTCTTTCTAAAGGGTTTTCTTCATTCGACTTTGCCTGGTGGCCCCTAATTCCTGTTATCAGTCATGCTTGTAGCATCTTTCTGTCATTTCTGGAAAAGGATTGTGAACTCCAGGCTTATTCTACTTCTTAGCGCTTGTATGTCATTCTTAATACACACAAGATGATTTGCATTCATTTGTAATCATTGTTATTCAAAAAATACCTGTAAAATGGTTATTATAATAACCAACATTTTGCCCATGAGGAAACTGAGACCCAGAAAGGTTAAATGACTTACCCAAAGGCATAGAGTGAGCTGATGGCAGAGGCAGGGATGCGAGCAAGACTCCGTAGAGGGTGCACATTGTGCAGCTCTCCCAGCAACAGGGCCTGTGGCTGTGTTCCTTTCTTCTACGCATCATATTTTATTATCCCCTTACTACACAAACAATTCTTTAAGACTGTGTGACATACTTATAATGCAAGGTTAGAATAATAATTTATTTTATTGTATTTTCCCTGATTTTTAAAATGCACTATTCCAAACACTTGGAAGTGGAAAACAGAGAAGCCATTCAGCCTTTTCCATGAAACAACTGAATGAAATCATTGAAGAATCCAAGAGTGGGTCTTGTCTTTCCCTTAGGGGATGGGCAGTGGAAAGGAAACCCACACATTTTCCTAACCCGTGTGCATTTAAATGGTGGGAGATGAAGAAGATATGCTAATAATTAGAAGGAAGTGCCCTGATTTTAAAGATTTTTGTTTTATTTATTTATTTCTCTATTTGTATGCCTGTGTGGTTTACATGTATGTATGTATGTGCATGTTTTCATGTTTGTATGTGAGTGTGTGCGCTTGTGTGTGTATCATGCATATAAATGTATGTACACATGCCTAGGGAGGCCTGAGATTGAAGTCAGTCATCATCCTCGATGACTCTTCTACTTTATTCATGGAGGCAGGATCTCTCAATCAAACCCAAAGCTCTCTGATATAGCTGCTCTTGCTTTTGTGGTTGTCAGTTCTGAAAATAATGCTGCTTTTCCTAGACGTATACTAAAATACGTTATTAGCACACTTTGGGTCATTTTGAAAATTCTGTCCTAATTTAAAGCCAAAATTCATTCAATGATTATTTTTAATGCAACATAAATCAGCAACCCAGGCAGCAATTTTAAAAATCAAACATTCTAGCACAACGCAACCCAATGATGTGTTAATCTGAAGTGCATACTGTGGAATGATAGAAAAATATCAAAAGACTCTGGTTTCCGTAACTAAAGCATCATATTTACACAAAAGCAGAGAACTCTGCATGCACGGTTAAACACTTTAGTTCATAGTGTACAACAGTCTGTCTGCTGAGCCCAGATGTGCCAGGCAGCCCTCGTGGGTGCTGAGCCAGGTGTGCCAGGCAGCTCTCATGGGAGCTGAGCCAGGTGTGCCAGGCAGCCCTCATGGGTGCTGAGCCCAGGTGTACCAGGAAGCCTTCGTGGGTGCTGAGCCAGGTGTGCCAGGCAGCCCTCATGGGTGCTGAGCCAGGTGTGGCAGGCAGCCCTCATGGGTGCTGAGCCAGGTGTGCCAGGCAGCCCTCGTGGATGCTGAGCCAGGTGTGCCAGGCAGCCCTCATGGGTGCTGAGCCAGGTGTGCCAGGCAGCCCTCATGGATGCTGAGCCAGTTGTGCCAGGCAGCCCTCGTGAATGCTGAGCCAGGCGTGCCAGGCAGCCCTCGTGGGTGCTGAGCCAGGCGTGCCAGGCAGCCCTCGTGGGTGCTGAGCCAGGTGTGCCAGGCAGCCCTCGTGGGTGCTGAGCCAGGTGTGCCAGGCAGCCCTCGTGGGTGCTGAGCCAGGTGTGCCAGGCAGCCCTCGTGGGTGCTGAGCCAGGTGTGCCAGGCAGCCCTCGTGGGTGCTGAGCCAGGTGTGCCAGGCAGCCCTCGTGGGTGCTGAGCCAGGTGTGCCAGGCAGCCCTCGTGGGTGCTGAGTGGTGTGCTGGCATGCATGGTGCAAAGTGAACTGTGTGTTCAGGGCCAGAGTTGCTGTGAAGATGAGCACTGCCAGAAACACTTCAGATTCGTTTTGCATTTGATTTTGAATCAACTTTGGGTGTCTTCATGTTCAGGAACCCTTTACAGTTGACAGGATGTTCATGACCATTACAGTCTATGGGGTTTTGTGACCTACATCTTCAGAAGCTGGGTTTTAGAGTGTGTGGGAAGATTGATTCCAACTTATCCTTCAAGCTAATTTGACTCTTCAACTTTTTCTTTGAGACATTCCGAGTAATAATAATATGACAAAATAAGAATTGTCAGAGAAAAGGACTTTTCAGCTGTAAGTGGCCAGCACACAGAACAGAATGACAGCCCGTGCAATGTTCCTTAATGGTGCAGACACTGCTGTTTTTAGCATAAGCTTTTAGGCATAGTGAGGGAGTTCTGCATTTGGGTATGTTCCTGGAAATTACTACCATCTTCACATAAAATAAAAGGCTCAAACTAGGGCATTGCTGTCCAGAGTTCCAGCTCTCCCCTCACTTCTGTGACGAAGACATTTTGTCTTTGCAAAGGATGTCATCCTCGGAATACTGTTTGTGAGTGGTTCCTCAGTTGAAAGAGATGGTTGGCTTCTCCTCCTATTCCAATACTAGGGACATAAAATTTTACAGGGATCTTTCGAACGAACATGCCGGGTGTGAACAAAGTTGGCTTTCAGCCTAATTTAAAGCCCCAATTTAGAACATATACCACATTCTTTCAGCCTCCAAATGGTTTTTCAGTAACTCTTTGGCCCCAAGAAGTTATCAATTATTACCCACCCTCAGGAAACTAGTCACGTGTCCAGAGGTAATCAGATTAGCAGGGAACTCAATCCAACTTAGCTCAGAAATAAGCTCCCTGCCCCCAAGTGTTCAAGAACACATGGTGGTGTAATTTTGTGGGTCTGTAAGGTACACTCCCATTTCAGTGCTATCACGACTTCTGTTTTCTTTTTATTTCAAGCTGTCCTGTCCCCTTAGTAGGAAAACTAAGAGAGAAGAAACACCCTGGCTCTGACCACTGCATGGAACGTTAACTGAGCACACACCTAACGTCCTCAGTTTATCCTAAACCCAATATTACAGTCCTTTTTAATGATAGGGCACTCTTTCCCTTTCTGCAGCTACCCTTAAGCTCCTTCTGCCTTCCTTAGTGAGCCCATTGAACTGTATGATTTTTTTTCAGTTCTGGGTTGTTTTGTGATCATGTACCCTATGCACACCAAAGAAAGGAAGCCCTGGAGCCTAGCTAGTGAACTTTCCTCCTTCAGTTAAGCTAGGGCTGACAGAGGAGCTGGAAGGTCAGTGTGTCACCCTGGCCTGCTGCCCTCTGCTCATTTCTTCTAGTCTCTCTGCATCCAGTCACTGGGAGTAGGGAGGTGTCATTAAGCTGGGACCTGTGCACAATTGAGTTTAATGCATACTCTGAGATTTGATTAGAAACAGCAAAGATCCAGTTGGTCCCTAATGGGTGGAGGTCTCCTCACCTGTCCTGTCCTGAGCAGAGAGTTGGCTCTCCCAATCGTCACTCTGATCTCCAAAAGAGGTAAATAGCTGGAGTGGAGCAATCAACCCTTTGGACTCCTTGACTTCAAGTGCCTGAGTTTGGGGAGCATGTGGCTGTCGGAAGAGTTTGGCAGTCCCTTGCTCGCCAAACCTTTGGAGTTCTGCCTTTAAAACCAGATATCCAGATGTAGCATCGGTGTTATTTGGGCAAGTAGTTTTATATTAAAAGTTACAGGTTAAAACTCAGTAAGTATTCATATAAGTTCTTCCTTTCCCCATCATATCTAATTTTGCTACCCTCTGAACTCTAGACGAGGGGAGAGGGGAGACTATATCAATATTAAATAAAATCACAAAGAACAATCTTGAGCCCCTTACTTTTTTTTTTTTGAAATTGGAAAAAAAAAAAAGCCCTTTCCTCCTCTTAGGATACTGTTCTGGCTTACAGCACCTTCCAAGGGTACTTTGACTAATAACCTGTGTCTGCCTTCAGTAAAGAGACCACTTCCATCATTTTCTCCTCTGGTCCCTGACTGACAGGGTCTGGACTAAAACATGTTTTAAAAGAAAATAGAAATCAAGAAGGAAGAAAGAAGATTTCTGGGAGAGAGCCCTTCTCTGGGATGGGCTTCTCTCTCTTCAGGCCAGGGCTGGGCGGGGCTGCGACCTTGGGGTCTCCATGACATCCGCCCACGACCCTATTCATTCTAAGCATCTCAGGAGCCAAGCTCGGCTTCCTTCCAGGCTTGGACCAGGCTATTGTCCCTGTTGCCTGACTTCTGCTATGCTAAGTTCCAGCAAGGTGATCTAGAAGAAACAGTGCTGGCTCCCAGGACACGATTTGCCTTTTCTGCGGGGACCTTGGGGCGCCGGGCCTTGGCTCATTGTGCTGGGCGCGCTGACCCGGTCGACTGCGCCCCGCCGGGACGATTGTTCCCTCATTAGGGCGGCCTGAAGCTGCGGAAAGGCAGGCCGCCCTTTCCCACAATCACTGACAATGTGCAGCGGCAGACGTGTCGCAGAGGCGGGTGGGGAGAAATGGAGAGAATGTGCTCGGGATGGGGCGCCCGGACGTTTCATTCCCACGCTGGAGAGGAGACTCAGTGTCCTCACTGCCTAGTAGTGATGACTAGGGACTCCTTGGAAATAGATTAGGGAAGAACCCACAAAGCCCCACACAGAGTTCCTAGTTCCAGGGACAGTGAAGGAGCCTGCAAGTGTGGCTGTGCACAGGAACCAACTGTCCTGTGCAAACAGGCTGAAGTATGCCCTATAGGAGCTCGGAGGTGTCTGCGGGGGCGGGGGTGGGTGGGGGGATGGGGGAGGCACAGGCTGGAAAGAGCAAGCAGCTGCCAGTCCCAGGCAAGGCACTTGTAAATGACCCTTTAAAAGGAGGCATTCCTAGGAGCGCAGCTGTCCCTTCCCAGCCTGCTTCTGCAGCCAGTGGTCTGCCTCCTGCCCTGTCCTACTTGTAGCCCCAAGTGTGATTCTGGCCATACTCCCTGGTAAAACTGTCTTTTAGGCTAGCGAGTCCCAAAGTCATACCCGTCCCCAGGCTAGTCTTTCTTCCTGTGGGTCAGGGCACTGAGGACCTTGGGCCAGACAGCCCTTCTGTCTCACCCCCACTTACCCAGGCCAGCTCCGTTTGAAAGAGCCTTCTCTAAAACTCAAATGAAAAGCCCAGCTTCAGCTTGAGCTCAGGCTCAAGGGGGAAAGGACAAAAGCAACCACCTTTGTCTCCTCTCTTAGATGTACACAAAAGGCTGTGCTAGGATCCTCAGTCTGTGAAATGCTATTTGAGTTGTAATGCAATACCCGCCCACAAGGGTTGCTTGGAAAGTGAGTTTTGTGCAGGGGTGAGGTGGGATAGCTCTTTTTATTTTATAAACATCAGCAACTACTCTCATGTGAGTATGGGAAAACGTGTAACAGTTTTCTTTCGCATTAAAATAAAAAAGTTGGTCCCTGTTTGGGGAAGCAATGGCATTTAGCAGCCTATGACTTAAAATTAGGCACTCCATTGAAACTTGCTTCAAGATGAGGGATTATAGAAACACACATTTCACCTTAAAACTTTCCCTAGAACAACACTTATTTGTTTCTTTACTGGAATATAAAGATGGAACGGGAGGGAAGCTCTTTCCATTCCAAGATGTTGTTTGGAATGAAAGATATCAGCTGTCTTTATGGTGGTCACACACACACGTTTTCTAAGTACTTAGAATTAATATTACCTAAGAATGAAGGATAATTTTTGGCTCACAGAAGAATGCAAATTGCGGTTTTTGGTTTTGTTGTTGTTGTTGTTTTTTAAGTACCTGAGGTGGCACCTCGTCCTGGTTCTGATCGTGTCTGGGAATGGGCTTTCATTCATCTGTGTTAGAAATAAGAACTGAGGTTGTCAGCAAGTCAAACGCAGGGGAGGCTTTAGTTCGGTTATGGGATTTCTGTGCACCTCTCGTTTTTAATCAGGCGGCTTCCTAGTCTCTGTTTATCTTACAATCAAATGCATCATGCTCCCTCTTTCAGAAATATCGCGATCGCAATTCAAGGTTTGTTATGTGTGCTGACGTTTCTGGTGACTGGGTTTGGGGGATGTAGGGAACAGTTCTAACTTTCTATTTTCTTGGAGTCTGTAAAATTCCTTGGCTAGTAAATCTGCACTTGATCTAGGCCCAAACATATTTTGATTGTAAATAAAAAGTCTTCTTTCCCAACGATGACGCTCACTGTACAGCTGAGGCAGAGTAATTTTTATACAGGTCTCAGCAATCAATAAAAAGCCATGGGAGGAATGATTTATCTTGTTGGTTACAGAGACTGTCACCGAGAGAAATTGTAAAAGATCAATTTACACAACCTGGTGTGAGAATGCTATTGATATAACATGGTTGATTGGGTTCTGGTCTTCTGAGCGTAGGCATTGAGAAAGGAGCACTGGCCAGCCATAGGCCTGCCAGCCAAGGTCTTAATAGACTGCCTCATAAAGTGCATGCAGCCAATGACCATGGAGGTGGCAGGCAGGCTCACACCCACATTGGCAGAGCTCCGATTACTTCCTTCAGTGGTGGGTGTCAAGAGTCCTTTTTTTTTTTTTAAACACACACCCCCACCTGTGAGAACCGTTCACTTGGAGGCTCCCTGCCTTAATTACAAAGAGCCCTTTTAACCA
This sequence comes from Acomys russatus, assembly GCF_903995435.1. Lineage (NCBI taxonomy): Eukaryota > Metazoa > Chordata > Mammalia > Rodentia > Muridae > Acomys > Acomys russatus. Next base: position 1,518,329 of record NC_067147.1, read on the forward strand.
TAGGTCACACATCTTGGCTCTCTTGACAGGAAATAAGGAAAGGAGCCTTCCTGAAAAAAAAAAAAAAAGCTCAACTTCCACCTTCTCAAATTAGTTAAATGAAGCTTATCAACAGTTGGGAGTTGAGCCTTTGACATTTGGCAAATTACAGTTGGTACATTAACCATGTTTAACCAATGCTGTTTGGTATTTAAATGAATAAAACAATAAATAAAGCTTAGGGACCTTTAATGAAATATTTAAAGAAATACAAAGTGAAGTTTTACACTATAGCATTTTACTTGAACATACTCGTAAACCTTAGGATTTTTCTTATCGTAACGAAGCACTCTTAAATCCGAGACAGGCATCCTATTTTCAGGGGCCTTTTCCAGGTTTTTGTTCTCCAGCTAAAATTCCCTCCTCTGCATTTAGAGCTGTGAGAAGTGTATGGAGTAAAGTCTGTGCACACCATTCTCAAACCCAGAAGTTTTCCAAATGAAGACAGACCTTTAGTTGAATTGGTTTATTTTTTGACTTATAATTCTTTAATGTGATTACAGGAAATTGAACAGCATCTACGCTGATGTCACTACAACAACAACAAAGCCCCACCACTCCCGGGGCTTCTCTATCGAAGATCACATTAAGGCAAATGAAGGAACCAAGAACAGACACCAGTGTCTCTGTATTTAAATTATTATATACATAACCACATAGGATCAAAATGAAAGTTGTCATGTGCCCTGTGATACAGGACTAGTGAAATCATGAAGGATGATGAACGCTCAGCTCAGATTCATAGCTGGAACTTTAGGAATAAGCTCTTGCATTGTTTTACTTTCTAGAAAGTTCCATGTTTTCCTGTATGTATGTGTCGATTTGCTATTTAAAAATTTAAGTTTACATTTTATACACACATAGGTGCACACACACACACACACACACACACACGCACACACACACACACACAAACACATTTTACTTGGAAAATAGGTGACTCTTAGGCTTTCTAGACATAATTTTGACAGGAGAAAAACCCTGTCCTGTTCATTCCAGTGAGAACAAATTATATTTTAAGTGTCCAACTAATTTTTTTTTGTTTACAGAAGGGTGAATAAATGTGGTATAGTTTTGGTATTTTAACATTCCTAGCAGTTCATTGCCTTTCCATTTGCTACAACTGGTCTCCAAATCTCTTACTACATCCATTATAAACTGAGCATAAACAAACAATAAGAAAAACTTTCACCCCCACATCCCGCTTTCTCCACACACACAGCTCTTTGTGTATCAGAGATGCCTAGAATTCAGTAGTAGGCAGCTCAGTTCTTCCTGTGATATCGTCATGTCAGCACTCACAGTGCTGAGCACTGTGATTCAGCACTTTTGCAGAGTGGCTTTCTCCAAGACGAGAAAAATCATTTTTCAGTTTCCTCACATCTGGATAAGACATGCCTGCTCACATCTTGTCTTCAGCCCATGTCTCTTTTTCTTTCAAATGCGGTTTTTATCCCTGTCAATCTTCTGATGGTTACAGGCCCCAAGCTATTCCAGGACTGTCTGTTCTCTAACCCAGTGTTCCCACCCTCACTCTCCCACCCCTACCCTCTTAACCAGATCAGCCCCTCCCTAGAATCCTACAGATCCTAGTTGAATGCAATTTCCTGCTTTTGATAAGTAGACTCTATCCAGCCAGAACAAAACAGAACACTCTGATACAATTGTCTCATGACCAAGGGCATGGGTAACTCCCACCCTTTAAGTCTTCATTTCAGCTAAGCAGTAAACACAATTTCTGATTTTCATTCCTGTATTTTTCTTCACACTCTTGGGTATCTTAGCGGTAGTGTCTGCACATGCAAATCAGCCTCCAGTTGAAACCAAGATCCTTAGCATGGGACTGTTTCGGACAATTCCACCCACTCGGCTAATTTGAACATTTATAGACATTGTTGGTCTTGAAATAAGTTCAATAATCAGAAAGGCCCTAGTTTGAAAGTTTAAAAATTTATTTTCATATGGGACATGACCTTCTTCTGGAGCATGCCTTATCTGCAGGATGTACAATCATCTAGAAACAGAGTCTGTCTCTTGCCAAATGATTTCTGCAGGAGCTACTCAGCTGCAACCCCTCCTGGAACACGTTAGGCTCTTATTTGATAATCATTAACACCATTGGTTTGTCTCTGCTTTCCTCAGTGTATTTGAGGTAGATATGCCCGAATAAAGTCTTTGGAAATGTTGTATAATAGTTTGAATGGTAGGGTGGATGGAGGGAGCTAAGAAATTAACCGACATATTTTTCTTTTATACTGGGGATGGCCTTGTCATCCTGAGAGGAGTAAGAGAAGAACACGAGACACGGTTTCTTTTAAAAAACCTTGGAATTTTGTTGGTGGGAAATTGTATTGACCACTACAGAGTAAATAGGAAACTGGACTGAACTGAGAAGGTATTTTTCAGGAAGGTATGATATCATCAAAGGCTGTGATTATATGGAAAAACGTCAGACGAACTATTTGGTTTAAAGAAAATACTAGAGTGTTGAGGATGAGACAGGGTCTGCATTATAGACTGGTTAGTGAAGGAAAGCTGGTTAGAAAGATAGAATGTTGGGTTGTGGACTCTATTGATACATATACCAGATGTTTAATAAATGTCCTGTAGTTGAATAATTGAGCTTGAATATGATGTAATATAACGGAAACATGTGAGAACATTGAGCAGCAGTTTAATACAATGCAGAAAATAGTGTCATCACATTACTTAAAAAAAAAAAAAAAACAACCAAGCTTGCTGCCTGCTGGGATGCATGGTAGGACAGGGACCAGGAGATACAGAAGGAGATGGTTTGTGAGTCCAGGTGACAGATAAAGGGAGCCTGGATTAGAATGCCAATGAATGTGAGAAAGTGAACATTTTTAGAAGTTTCAGAAATAAATCCTGGCAGCCAGTGGGCAGTATATGAGGGGTTGGTGTTAGAGGATTGTTACTTCTGGAGATGAGCGAGAAGTCAAAGGCAGGCCCAGCCAGGAGACTAGAATCACAGTGGTGTCACTGCAGAAGTTGACGTCCTGAGTTGACTGCAGGGCTTGTGCACACCTTGAAGAGGCATCTAGTGAAGACAGTGTAGACATTTTAAATAAAAGTATCCAACAAAATTGTAGACATTACAGAGCTTAGTGGCCCAAACCTTTAATCTCAGCTCCTCCAGAGATCAAGGTAGGGGATTCACAAAGTTAAGAATTGTCTGCACTACATAGGGAGTTTGAAACCAACCTGGGAGAGCTAGCCAGACTCTGTCTCAAATTAAAACGTGGACAAAACAATGGGTCAAGGATGTAGATCAGTGGCAGAACAATTTCCAAGCATGCATAAGGCCTTAGCTCCAATACTTTGCTTAGTATAGCAAAGTAAAACAAAATATAAATGAGTTAGACTATGAACTGCTAGACTTTGGTTGAAAAAGAACTTTCATATTAATTAATAAACCTAGGTAGCCCTATACAGAAGTGGTATTTGCAAGCATTTAATAGGGCTTTGCAAAGGCATGTGATACATTTAGTCACACTACTTACTCTTTTTAGTTATAAAAGTAGAATATGCAGATCAAAGTAGCATAGAAATAGCACATAAATATAATGTGTGCAATTTAAAACGAGTGAAAGGAGTTTTTAGACTAAGTTGAGCTGTCTCATGTTTTTAGAGTGAAGAACTCATCTCACTTTAGCAATTTTTTCTGATGAAACTTAAAAATGTATGGATTGAGCAAAATGAAAATTGCAGTAGCTTTTCTTACTAAACATAGTGCTACGTATTGAAGGCGCTCCACACTGACTCATGTTTCATAACCTGGAGTTTGTGGACAGAGGAAAAAAGTCTTCTTAGGAAAAAGGAGTTGTTGAGTGAATGAGAGATACAGTGTACAAAGGCCTCAGGGTCACTGATGTTAGTAGGCTACAAATTTCAGGCATGTAGCACAGTGGTGCTGGTTAGTGGCTGGCTTGTCTTGGGAGATTGTGATAATTACTCAAACCACACTTTAAATTTTATCTTTGTCTAACCAAATTGGCACCAGAAAATAAAGAAAATATAGAAAATATTTATCTGACAATGTAATAACAATCACACAATTATTGGCAATATTTCCAGATATATTATGAGAAGAATACCTCATGCAAAGAATGGTTTAATCTTACTTCAAACAGATATCTCTTAAGATAGAATGATAATGGTTGAATAAACTGATGGAAGAAAAAACAAGGATTAAACTATCAAAAATTAAATGCTTAGGTTTGTTAGTGTTATTTCATTCTATTCTGTATTGATTTGGTCTTGGGTAATAGAACACATATGTATTTATGAATTAAAGTAGGAGTTGTACTAGATATGCCATATACACACAGGTGCAAGGATCATGAATACAAGAAGAAAAATATATGTTTGTGATGTGTATTAGATATAATATCAGGTTTCATTAGAATTTCTGTGGCACAATACATTAGTACATTTCTCCCACATTGCAAAGCCTTGACCTTTGAGAAAACTATGTCATCCAGGCATAATAAAAATAAAATGAACCCAAAAATATCCAAAAAAATACCAGTGTCTTCAAAGAAAAAGAACATTGATGCATGGACTCCATAGAATAAACTACTTGTACCCAGTACGGGTGCTGTAAACAGAGAAAAAAGTGTATCAGCATAAGAGTCAGTTGTTAAAAACCAATCCGTGTAAACATCTAGTAACATTTTTTTTTTCTTAGAGTCAATAACCATTGTAAAATCTCTTGATGAGGCTGCGACATAGAGCCAACGGAGAGCAGAAGAACACAGCCAGGAGGATGGTTTAACCAGTAAAGGTGTTGGCTGCCAAGCTTGAATGCTTGAGGCTCATCTCTGGGGCTCACATGGAAGTAGAAGGAAAGTCCTGACTACTGTAAGTTGTCCTTTGATCTTCAGATATGTGCTCTGGCATGAATGCTACCCACCACACACAGGCACATAGACACACAGAGAGACAGCTTCCCCATACATGAGAGAATGAATGGATGAATTCATACACATAATAGAAAGAAGAAAAACCATCAAAACCACTATGTAAGACATCATTTTGGACAGACTAGTATTAGATCAAGACAGTCTGCTCATTACTGCGCTCATTGATTTATAGCGTCATGTCCTAGTGGCTTTGGTGCTATTTTATTATTGTAGTAAAGTACATACACTTGCCATTTAATTATTTTAAGAGTACAGTTTAGTGTCATTCACATTGTACATTGCACACGATCACCAGCGTCTATGTTTAAACTATTTCGCATTTCCAAATCTAAACGTGGTGTTCATCAAACATATGTTTTTCCTTCCTCTTTCTCTGGCCTTTGGCTTCATCATTATACTTTGCATCTCTGTGAAGTTGACTACTCTAGCTACACAAATGCAATATTGTATATAATATTTGTATTTTTTGGTAACTAGCTTATTTATTTCAATATAGTGTCTTAGAGGCTTATTGATGATTTGGTATATCACAGAAGTTTCTTTTTCAAGATGTATATTCTACATATATTACACACACACACACACACACACACACACACACACACACACACACATATATATAGTGATTTAAACATTTAGATTGCTTCCATCTTTGGCTGTTGTGAATAATATTGCCACGAATATGGACATTCATTCTAAGATCAAGATCCTAATTTTGATCATTTTGGACATATACTTGGAGTTAAGGTTTTTGGTTAATAGATTTTTGAGCAGTTGCCATACTGCTGCCCTGAGTTTTCATCATTTTCATCCTTATCACCAGTACCTAGGGCTCTAATTTTCCCATAGCCTAATCATATTTATTTTTGTTCTGATTTTCTGGTAGCCATCCTAGTTGGTGAGGGCACTGGTCCTTTCTTTATGTAATTGTTTTACAATGTGAAGCTGGAAGCTAAGAACTCACACATGTTCTGTGAGTGTTCTACTGCTGACCTACACCCCCAGCCCCTGGCGTTGGACCATGGGCATCTTTTTCTATGTGCACTGAAAGGTACACACAATTTCACACAATTTAGTCTCAGACAATCAGATCATAAAGATAAAATGTATATGTGTATCGAGGAAGCACACACACAAATATAAGTAAATCTTAAAGAGAAGTCACTTTTCTTATTTGTGTGTGTATGTGTGTGTGTGTGTGTGTGTGTGTGTGTGTGTGTGTGATGTGTGTACTTTTTGCATCATTTCATACCAGTTCTTAGTTTTCACTTAGTCCCATGGCTTTAGATCAAGCAAAGTACTCAGACCTCTGTCTGCTACCTTGTATTTTACATCAAGATAAGAGCATCTTTCCCATATTTGCATGAGTATCTCTATCTGAAGGATCCAGACACTGTGGTGGTACGCTATAATTGCTATGTGAGAAATGAGTAAAGGCTACGTGGAGGAGAACACACCATCCCGGTTCTGTGATGTAATTGGGAAGAGGCTGGGGGAGGGGGCGGGGATGGGAGCGGGGACGAGTTAAAGTTCTTATGCTTGTGAGTCAAACCTTTTCTTGATTGATCTATTTCCTTAGCCTGAATTCTGAAGAGCTTTAATTTTTCTCAGTAGGCCATGGGTTACTGGGTGAGACTTTAAGTAGTATTATTTGTGTCTGATATTTGTGTTAGGACAAGGTTTTCAACAACAACACTTGTTCTGTACTAAAGGAAATTAGGACCCTAGTGAGCATGATAAAAGATCGTACAATCGTTTGCCTTCCCAAGCTCACAGGGCATACAGCGATGCCCAAACACAAGGGAGGCTTGCAAGGTGTGCTAAGATCACAAGGATTTTGATAATGGTATTACAGGATGCGAATAGCTTGTCTTCCTTGCCTAGTTCTTTTCAATATCAAGGAAGCAGAGTGGCAGTCACTGAAGTGTGCCCTGATTACAAAAGGGAGATGGCCAATAAACACAGTTATTTAACAACTTCATTAAAAAAGTACCCGAGAAGGAAAACTTTAAACAGTATCTTATACTTTAAATAGTATGTCTCAGCGTTCTCGATGAAACTTTAGAATCATCACAGTCACCGTGGCAGATATGCTATGGCTCTTACCTAAAAATAATGTCTCCCATCGATAGGGCAACTGATTATCTGCTCCTTTGTTTTAACATCAAGAACATTTAAACCTTTCAAAGAGAAGGAGGGAGGGATGGATGGAGGGAAGAAGGGAGGGGGGAGGAGGGAAGTGGGAGGCAAAGGCACAGACAGGACAAAGAATTCTCATTGCCCTGAACATTTAAAATCTCCACCATTGTGTTTTGTGCCTTATGAAAAACTACCATGCTACAAATTTATCTTTTGCCATTTTTCCCAAAGGAGGCTGACCCAAATCCAACCACAGAAGTGGAAAATTTTCTCTAAGCTTTATCAAATGGCTCCTACCATATCCAGCTTAAAATTAAAAGCTCCCCTACCAGAGGGAATATATGTGCCTTCAATAACTGAAATGTGTTTTTACTTTCTATTACAGAGGTCAAGAGGTTTCCAAACAAACCAAATTTATCAATTATTTAGAGCTGATTTCTTCTGAAGTGGTATTTCTGATATATTATTTGGTGGATAAATTCAATGTTCTAGGGCCACCAGCAGTATTTTATTCATAACAAATTTTCCTTTAAACTGAATTTTCTGAGGCAACTTAATTTCCACTATCGTGTTGGCACTGTAAAAATATCAACAGAACTGTTATGGTGCCTAACTAGTGGGCTTTTCAAAGAGGAAATTTCCGTATAGGTGTGCTTGTTCAGCAACCCTCCCCATCTTCTGTTTATTGCTTAAGAATTGAAGGGCCCTCCCTACCAGAATTTAATTTTTTCTTTCTTCCCCCCCTCGCCCCCAGTTCCCGGAATGTTGTTTTCCAAAACTGCAGAGACACCTTTGAAAAACAATATGTTCAACCTCATCATCATCCTAGAAGTTGAAATGAAATGAGGTTGTTGTTAAGATTTTGATTGAAGAGATTTGTTTTTAAACGAAAGATATGTAGGTTTGCACACTCACATGTATGTGCCAACAGGCATACACATATGTGCCGTCCGCATGTGCGGATGCCTGTGCACTCTGAGGAGGGTCAGAGTCCCTTCTCATGAATATTTCTGGAATCTTGATGGATCACTTGGTTTAGGACTTTATGTTAGGAAATTCAATAACAGTTTATAGACCAACTGCTTTTGATTCTTAACACAGTGCACAGCCCATGTAAATATTATGTTTATTATATACTAACTGAACATATATTGGGTTTCTGCCTGAAGTCTGCCATTTGGTGTATGCAGAAAACATTATAGCTTAGCTCCTAAACTCATTTGAAGCTGTGTTAACTGAAAGCGGCCATCCAGAAGCTGAGTCTTTTCATCTTAAAAATAGCAGCCATCCCAGCTCTACAGCAGTAAGTTTCTTTATACTGGTGAGTGAGACACATCAAAATAATCAAGGCACTCTGTGGAATATCCTGACTTAATAAAAGCAATTTTTAATCACAGCAAAAGAGCAAAGTATATTTCCTTTATCAATATGAGTTTCTCTTTTATAAATATTCTTGGTATCTGTTTTGTAAATTCAGAAGGGAACACAGGCTCTCCTTCTCTGGTTTCTGTAGCCTATTAGAAATGGAAGTAATGGCAATGAGGGTTTCGAGATGTCTGCTGATAACAAAATGAAAAACAAAGGAGGACCATGAACTACAGCCAGGCCAGGTGAGCCAGGCAACCCAGCAAGGAGCCAGATGGCTGTGAGGTGGTCAGAACCAAGCAACTTTGACCTCCGAATGACTGGCTAGTTTCCAAGAAGAGCCTGGAAAGTCTTCAGAAGATAATTTCCAGACTCGTGCAGGTGTGTATGGAGGAGTGGGTGGTCTCAGCGGCAGTGCCCAGTGGGGGTGGGGTGGGGTGGGGGGGATGGGCTTCTTCAGCATACCTGAGACCTGTGTGAGTCTCTATAGAAGGAAGGACTCCTGACCTCTCACCTGCACACTGCTCTGCTCCTGGACATCGTCCACAGTAGGGTTGGCTGTGTACACTGTGACTTTAATTGGCTTGCTTTCCCACAACTTCAGCTTTACAGAGACAGAAGTGTCAAGAGCTCCATGCTGCTGGTGCCATACTATCACTCACTGCTCACACCAGCCAACAAGAAGTTGAATTGTCTTGGCAGAATTTTTGTGGGGATACTAGGGGATGGAGAAGCTTGTATTGCATTAATTAGGCCAACATTATTTTTTGCTGGTGTGTCTTTGATGCACAGAACTTGCTCAACACAGGTCCTTTGATGGAGGGAGGGAGCAACCTAGTTGTTTGATCAGTGATTTTTTTTCTTTTTTTTTTACCAAGAAAGCCTTTTTTGTGATAAAACTTGCTTATGTTAAATCAGAATATTCCAGAGTGCCTTGATTACTTTGGTGTGCCTCATTCCCCGGTAGCAAACATTTCTCTGAAAGTCACAGGCCTCTGAGTTCTTGGTGAGAAGAGGCAACTTGCTTCTATTCAGGAAGATTACATTTTAACTTTTTGACTATTTCTGTAAAGTAGACTCTAGAGAGATGCAGGCTCTATCAGTTGCTGGAGCGCCAGGTTAGTATTTGGTGAATTCTATCTTGCCAACAATCAAGTGGTAATATGGGACGGTTTCTTTTGTTTTTGACTGCTTCTGTTTTAGGAGGTAGTCCTTGCAACTGCAGATATGTAAGTTGGAATCCTATGGTATGATGCATGTGTGTGCGTGTGCACACACATACACATGAACATACACAGGCATATATTCACATACATGTACACATATGAACACATACAAACACAAATATATGTATACACATGAGCACACAGACACATACATATACATATGCATGTACAGATAGAGCACTGAGATACTCACGTATACATGTGTACATACACACACATGCATATACAATTCTCTCCCCCTACCCAGTGACTTTGACTTGGAGGTGCCAGGATGTTTATGTCCTTTCCTGTTCTTTATTTACAGAACGTAAATGCTTAGTCTTACTTCTAGTAATCTTAGGATTATGTATAATGCCTAATATAAAGTTATAAAGGATACACAAACAGTTGTTACACTGTATTATTTAAGTAATGACCTTAACAAAAGGGGATGGCTGCATATGTTATGTGCACATACAAGAGTCTAGATTAAAGTACGTCAGATACGCCAGCATAAAGGTATATCTGATACAGGAAACTAATGGCATTCTGGCTAGACTGCATACCTCAGTTATCAGTGTGTTTCATGTTCTCAGTTGAATAACTTGTGGATACAGAATAGGTCCTCTGCCTGCCTGCCTGTCTGCCTGTCTGTCTGCCTGTCTGTCTCTGTCTGCCTGTCTATATATCATCTATCTACTTACATCTGTCTGTCTGTCTATCTATCTATCTATCTATCTATCTATCTATCTATCTATCTATTTTCTATATATCTCAACCAATCTATCATCTATCAGTCTGTTATTTATCTATCATCTACCCATATCATTTATCAATCATATACTGTCTATGTATCTATCATCATCATCATCACTTTATTTTCAGTGGATTGAGAGTTTATTTTAGTTCTCACTTCCAGGTTATAGGCCATCACTGAGAAGGAGTAAAAGAGTGAGGAACGTGAAACAACTAGATGTGGCACCACCTTGGCAGTGAAGAGCAGCAGGGTGAGAACACGTACACTGACTGCTCAGCCCTCTTCTGCAGTTCAGCACAGGGAAGGAAGATGCCCGCTTTTAGCCTGCATATGCCAAGGTACGAGTTTTGATGTCCTTAAAAATCTCCTGTCACCTGGTGCCCTCTTTGCCCTTGTGAGGGTTCTCAGTACTTAGACCATCCAGATGTTTCACTTGAAGATATAAGCCAGCATGGTGAATATAAAGTAGTCTTCCGTGTCCACAGTCCTGAATGTATGGAAGCAACTACATATGACTCAAAGTGTCACCTGCCTGCCAGACCATGATGTTGAGCCTATAATAGGTGAATCTACTAAACATGCACCCATATTTTTCCTTATCATTATTCCCTAAACAACATAGTATAACAGCCTCCATTTTTATAGCATAAAGAGTGTACTAGGTATTATAAATAACTTAGGGATGATTAAGAAGGTTATTTATAAAATATGTGCAGCTATCTTGTCATTTAATATAGGAACTTGAACACCCTTGGGATTTGGAATACAAAGGTGGTTTTGGGACCCATCCTAACAGCTTCCGAGGAAGCACTCTCAGGACACTTTTTCTGTATTAAGTATCTCCTGTGGCCATGGCTGATGGTCATGTACAGAGAACTAGAGACCCAGTGCCTTAGTGGTCTTCATAATAGGGCAAGATATTTGAGAGCAGTAGCCACATGGAATGCACTAGGCCATCCCTCGCCACCAAGGCTGTCCTGGAGAAGAGGCAGGGCAGAGACTGATGAGCTCTTGAGAGTTTCCACCTTTCAGGCAGAAACTGTATCAGTTACTTTTGTGAATACTGCCAACTCCGGTGTAGCATATCTTGGACCTTCATGCCTTGCCCTGCTTTAAAATTGCCAGGCAGCCTATGATGGTAAGTGTAAAAGGTTATTTCCTAGGGTTTTTATTTTTGGTTATTCAATTGTTATTATCATATCTTACTATCCTTTATCTTTCTTGTTTTTGTTTTTGTTTTGTTTTGTTTGCCTTGTTTGTATAGCCTTGGCTGTCCTGGACTCACTCTGTAGACCAGGCTAGCCTCAAACTTACAGAGATCCACCTACATCTGTCTCCTTGAGTGTTGGGATTATAGGTGTGTGCCACTGCACTCAGCGGCTGCACAAATTAGTTTTCAGAAATTTGACTGCAATAAGGACCAACGGCATGACCATTATGCTCTGTGAAGACACAACTTTTAGAACAATGCTAACTATTTTTATTATTTCTGTTAATATAATTTCCCTGGTAGAGAACATTTTTCTTCAAGTTGGGGAGACAATAACTTGTATCCAGTTGGGCTTTAAAATCATCTTTAGAATCAATACAATATTTCCCCATGTCTCAGAGAGGCAGGGTCTTATGCTGCTGTAGCTCATCTCTCACAATCACCTCTCATAGTCACCTTCCCATTGTTTTTATCCTACGCTCAATAAACACATAGCATATAATCAAAATAATCTTTAGTTGTGGAATCAATAAATAAATAGTTAATTAACGTACTTAGGTACCAACATGAATAGCACATACATCCCCTTCCTTTCAAGCCTCCCTTTACACACAAAGCTCTATTAGCAGAACAAATGTCATATTTATACAGCTTCACAGAAATGCATAGAACCTGTGAACGGGCAAAGGCTAATGTGGTGGCCTCTGCCAGTGTTGATTCTTACTAACCCCTTTTTTGTTTATGAATCCAGTTTGATAATCTAGTCTTTAATAATATCCATACTCAGGAAATGACTACTGTTAGCATGTAATTCTGCTAATTTCCATTGGTTTGTCAATTTTCTCAGTGAAGTTTTTAGCGTATCTGGATTCAAGTTTTATTGATAAATATTTTTACCAGTTGTTATGATTATCTTAACAAGGAGACAAGTAGATACTAGATTAATCCAAGTGTTTTAGCGACAACTTGAAAAGTTTCAGAGAGAAGTGTTGATTTTATTTGTAACACGTACATAGGAAGCTACACAGTATTCTAGGACTTAGATGGTGGAGACACTAAGTCGTTGTCTTTCTACATGAATGTCAGCCATAAGGCCCATTGCTCTTTGCTGTTTTGAACACCCTTAAAAAATCAGAGACATGCTGAGTTAATAGAACTATCTTGATTATTGACATTCATTTTAAGATATACAAAATCCAGATTTATCCCAAAGTGCCCTGCCAACAAATCAAACACACACAGACACACACAGTCACACACACACACACACACACACACACACACACACACACACACAGAGAGAGAGAGAGAGAGAGAGAGAGAGAGAGAGAGAGAGAGAGAGAGAGAGAGAGAGAGAGAGAGGGACTCTTCAGTAACTTTTCAGTTTTTTCTACCCTGAATTGGGTAGAAGCTTTCACAGAGGAACCACAGCCTTGTACCTGCGTAACACTCTCCAAAGTCATCTGCATTTACGTGCCTAGAAATAGGAGTATTCTTTCCATCATTTCCTTTAGAAAACACTGTAGTTTAAGATCATCATAGTCTCAACAGAACAAAGCAACAGCCTACAGACTGGGAAAAGATCTTCACCAACCCGTCATCTGACAAAGGTCTATTATCCAAAATATACAACAAACTCAAGAAATTAAACACCATCAAACCAAATAATCCAATTGAGAAATGGGGCTCAGAGCTAAACAGGGAATTCTCGACAGAGAAATATCGAGTGGCTGAGAAACACCTAAAGAAATGCTCAAAGTCTTTAGTCATCAGAGAAATGCAAATCAAAATGATTTTCAGATTCCATTTTACACCCATCAGAAAGGCTAAGATCAAAAATTCAAATGACAGCACATGTTGGCGAGGATGTCGAGAAAGAGGAGCACTCCTTCATTGCTGGTGGGAATACAAACTAGTACAACCACTTTGGAAATTTATCTGGCGCTATCTCAGAAAACTGGGAATATGGCTACCTTAAGACCCAGCTATTCCACTCTTTGGAATATACCCAGAAGATGATCCAGCACACAACAAGGACATACGGTCAACCATGTTCATAGTGACCTTATTCGTAATAGCTAGAACATGGAAACAGCCCAAGTGTCCCTCAGTAGAAAAATTAATAAAGAAACTGTGGTACATTTACACTATGGAATACTACTCAGCTATTAAAAACAAAGAATTCCCGAAATTTGTGGACAAATGGATTGAGCTAGAAATGATCATAATGAGTGAGTTAACCCTGAAACAGAAAGAGTCAAATGGTATATACTCACTTATATCTGGACACTAGCCCAAGGGGCATGTCCCATGAAAGTCTTCACTAACCAGGAAAGTGGTACAGAGAAACAAGGGAGAATGGGGAACTAGAAGGATCCAGAGGGTCCTAGAAACCTACAAGAAGAACATTATGATGGGCAGATCTGGGCCCAGGGGTCCTGCTCAAACTATGGCACCAGCCAAGGACAATATGTGCAGTAAACTTTGAACCCCTATCTAGATCTAGCCAATGGACAGAACATTCTCCATATTTGACCACATCCCCTGGATGGGGAGGCCTAGTGGCACTCAGAGGAAAGATATCAGGCTACCAAGAAGAGACTTGATACCCTATTAGCATATACAGGAGGAGGAGGTCCCCTCAGTCACAGTCATAGGGGAGGGACGTTAGGGAAAAATGGGAAGGAGGGAGGAATGGGAGAGGATACAAGGGATGGACTAACAATTGATATGTAATATGAATAAATTAATAAAATATATTTAAAAAGATCTTCATGGTCATGTTGACTTCTGAGTCCAGAAGACTGAGTAGATGCCATGTACTTGAGACCCACTTTAGCTGTTGCTCTATCCTCTAAGTAACTCTCCAACTCCTAGAAAGAGTTGCTGTGTGTTGGACTTGCTGTAGAGTACTGTTGTTCCAGAGATGTTCTTGTTGTGAAAGAGACAACCATTCTACCTCTCTCTTCCTCCACTTCACCTCCCTTTAATCTCTGCACACTCCAGCCTAAACCTTTGTCTTATGTGAGTACTGCCAGGTTTCTTTCTTTCTTTTTTTTTTTTTTTTTTTTAACACAACCAACATAGATGCCATTTAATCCCCAACAGGCTGAGGATGGGGGACAGATTCCTTTGTGGGGGAGTTGGTCCATGTGTCACATCTCCTGAGAAAACAGTTTCATTCTAGGTGAGAATAGACACAGATTCCCACAAACTGATGGAGAACATCGCAGCAGGTTTCTTGACTGGGCTCAGACACTAGGAGTCAGGTCAGAATGGCAGGTCGGAATGGCAGATTGGTTTTGGGCTTTGTCTTTAGTCCAAGCTCCAGAAGATGATGCCATTTGCTCCTGCTGCCTCTCACGGATTGCCATGGAAGAGTCACTGGATTTATGCATTCTCAGGGATGTTGAACTGTCAAAGAATCATCACAGGTTTGTCAGACTCTTTCCCTTCGGTTTCTTGTAATGTAGGGGGTCAGCATCTCCATTTAACAAAGGAGAAGGTAGTTTCATGACTACCTGAAGGTCTAATTGGAAACATAGGAAGAAAAAAATAGGTAAACAAACCTGTAAATGTAACATCAGTGTTTCTCCTTGCTAGAAAGATAATAGGGCAGGCAGGGCCAGAGCTGTATAGAGTTTAGGTTGTTTTCTACTTTAGATGAGTGGGACACACCAGAGATATTGATGCATAGTTGGTTGACTCCTGTGTTGAGGTCACATTGAGTTGCTTCACTCTCAGTGGAGTAACTTGACACAGTCATTGAATAAACTACGCTTGCCTTAATGGAACATTTTATCATGCCATGTTCCCTGGGATCTAAAAAATTAAGGGCACACTTATACGAGAAGTACAAAACACTCATGCCATTTAACAAAGATGCGTTTTCCCAAGCTATGATAGCATGAGGTCAAAGGCCAATGCAAAGCACAGCAGAAGTAACCAGAGCAGAGGCACTCAAGGCTTATGGTGATGCTCAGTGATGTAGTGCTTCCAAGGGCAGTTTTGACATACTTTGCACATTTGCACACACTGTTGCTGGCCCATTTGATGCTTTTGTGGAAACTAGGAAAGCATGCGCCTTGCCTAGGGATGACTCAGGCCCATGCTTAGTCATGGGGCTTGATTATCCAAGAGGGGCTGTCTTTGGGGTTCTGTTGGTCAGGGTATGGTATCTACAAATGTAGGACAGTTTCCAGCCATCAGTGACAATAGCTGAAGCAGTGATAATAAGTCCTCACAATAACTGCACAAATGCTACCCAGTTAATTCATAAAATCATCTTGAGGTATCAAATTTTGATCCTCTTTTTAAAATATTAAGGACATAGCACGAATCAAGTGGCTTCCATAAGGCCACACCAATCCACAGTGACAAGACAAAGACCTCCTGACCCTTGCCTTTATTCTTTGTAGTTCAGCAAGCATCATCCAGACAAAAGATGTGTATTCATCCATTTGTCTAGTCATTATTCATTCACAATTATGTGTTTTCAAGGGATGGGAATCTGCTCCTTCATCTGCGTTCTGCAAACCTATCACAGCATTTGACATACACTAAGTGTGCAATGAATGTTTGTCACACGAGAGGCAGAAAGCATTGGCTGTTCTGCTCCTGTCATTACAGATACTTTCTGCTAATGCATTTGGCTGCAAATGATAACTGTCAAGCTTTGCCACTCTTTACTGGCTGCCAAAACTGTGGGCGTGGCCAGCCTCATACAGCTTTACAGATCGTACCATGGAAGACAGTTCTGAGTTCCACTGGCCCAGGTAAAAAAAAACACTCTGGTAAATAGATGAAGGGTCTGAATGCCTGCTTGGAAAGTGATGAATCTACACTTCCACCACGTTGGAAGACTGGTGTTATTGAAGGCGTGAAATTTTAGAGTCAGGTATCTGAGAACGTGGGTTCCATTTCTGGAAGATGTATGATCATTGAGGTTTGCCGTAGCATGTCTTTTCACTCATTGCCTGATAGTTTACCCGTCATATCTGTCAGGCTCTGCTAAAAACAGAAAAATAATCTTGGAGGATTCCTAAGAGTAAACTGGCTTGGAGCCCCTCCCCCTGCCGTTTACTGGTGTATTAATAACATTCATTTGGAATCCCTGAAGTTGCAAAGGGGAGGAGGCTCAGCCTAGCTGAGCTCCAAGTTTCTTCAGAAATGTGACTTTCCCTAGGATTATGGGCGAAGCATCAGGATTCATTAGCCAATTGGGGTAGTGATCCTCTCAAAAAAGAAGTTGGGTTTTTTTTTTAACTCTCAGTCAGAAGAATGAAAATTGTCCCCGAGTTTATCTTCCATAGGTCTAAAAATATGGGAAGTCAGTGAGTTACACTTATGTGGCTCATAATAATGTCATAATTGAACGATCTATAAACGGCATTATGCAGAGGAATTTGGAGCAAGCACAGCTGAATGCTCTTCTACTGGAATCTTTTCTTTCTCACAATTAAATGTCATTATGAGGGATTCTCCTCTATTTTATACGTAATCAGGACTTGCAAAGTCTCAATATAAACAACATTTTTATTTGATCAGAGTTCATTATGAGAAGCAAGTACTGTATAGAAAAAATGTCTGAAATTACACTGTGGACCAGAAGTCAGAATTTCCTCAGTGGAAGGGGAACATGGCTGCCATGCCAAGCATGCATACCTTTGCAATCTGGCGCATTTCCTTATGTGGCCTTGCAAGGGCTTATAAACCACAGGAATCAATTTCTTTTAAAAACACGTTTTTCAGAAACTTATTACGCACTTTAGAGATATATTATATACCTTCAGCAGCAAAAGAAGAAAAATTACAGGTGCAAAAGCAGCCCATTTTTCTAGCAGCTGAAAATGATGCTGTGTACTAGTCACAGGGGAACAGTAAAAATTACACTCCGACAGCAACAGGGCAGAAGCCCACAAAGGCACAGCCGAGCGAGTGGCATGGCCAGGGAGTGTGCTAATAAATCAAGATAATTCTCTGCCTGCCTTGAACTTAGACCCGGCTACAATTCACTGGTACAGCAGCAAAAAGAAAAAAAAAAGTCTGTTAGTGGAATTCAGCTTCACTGGGGGGACGTGATTAGTCACTGGGCAGATTGAGCCTCGATTGCATCTAAATGGTCCACTTTATGAACCATTTATCTTCTGCTCGGACCATTTTCATTACACCAAAAACTGATGCTGAGCCACCAGCTGTAAGATACAGCCTGGTGAAAATTAATAACCTTTTCTCCCCCCTTCTGCAGGACTCCTGCATATGTGAGCAGGAGCATTTATCCCTGTTTTGTTGCTATTTGCATCCCAGCATCCCTGGCAGTCTTTCAATTTTCTCAAGTCTCTTAGCCTTTGCCCCCTGTTTCGCTTTTGCAACACAAACAATCCATCCTGTGCATTTAAAATTCTCTTAGCGCCCTGACATCACGATATAGCCTTAGAGCAGGGAGCAGTTTACACAGAAAGGGCTCTTATTAATTCCTCTGTCCTGCCTTCCTGCTAAAATATAGGGATCTTGAGATTACTGCTGGGTCCCTTAAAGACCATTTAGAGCTGTGCAATTTAAAAAAGGAGACCTTTATTAATACCTGCTTAGGCTACTGACTGCGGGGAGGGCAAAGGAGGTCTGGCTGTGATGGAAGATAGTCTCTTAGTGAAACAGAGTCATGTGACCGATAATTCAAGGCAGCCTATTGAGCTGAGATATATGCTGATATGATTACAATAACATACAATGAAATTATGGAGTATTAATGGTGCTTAACCACTGTCGGGCATTAAGCAGAATTAACACGAGTCTTTTTCTGGGCAGACGTAGTTTTGATAGGGCTGATTAAGGATTTGGCTATCTAAGGAAACTCATTATGGTATTAATTAGGACACAATGAACCCAAACTGTGTTGTTTTGGCGTATTTCGCACGGGGCCACGTGTTTGGTGGGAAGCTTGGAGCTCCTCGCATCAGCCCTGGAGTTCTTGGACGGCATACAAGTTTTGTTTTCCCCAACAGATTCTGTAGCATCTTCTGTCTTCCCTTTTCCTCTTTTGGAGGATGCCAAAATGATTTTGGTAACTAGTTGTATTGATCCCTAATGAAGGCCAATTCATTGTTAGAAATGCTAATAAGTTCTCAGAAAAATATTTTATGTCTGTGGATGTTTTTGTGACATTTAAGAAATTCTTCAGAAATTTAAAAAAACAGGTAGTGTTTAGGAATTTGATGGAATGACTGTGTCCGTTACATGTATATTTGTGAATATGTTATGTTTTTTTACTGTCTTCCTTTAGTGTAACTTACAGGGAGTCAGGTCAGGGGATAGTCACTACTTTTTCCATCGAAA
The DNA here is from genome assembly GCF_903995435.1 of Acomys russatus. NCBI lineage: Eukaryota > Metazoa > Chordata > Mammalia > Rodentia > Muridae > Acomys > Acomys russatus. The sequence goes on from NC_067147.1 coordinate 1,537,322, forward strand.
CAAATTCTTTTCCCACCACATTTGCATTTAATAAGGAAATACATGAATTTGGAGCCATGAACTGATGTTCTCTGCCTGAGAGGATACTCAGCAAAGTGATTTCAGAAAATGACTTTGAGATGTGTATCATTTGGTGGCAGAGACCCCAGAGATGCCAAGAGTTACAGGACAGACCACCTCTGGGCTCAGCATCGGTGTAGAGAGCCCACCTTGAGCAGGGAGGACCATCCACTTTATAATCTCTGTGTTTTCATGTGACAGTTGCAATGATTTCAGACTGAGCTACAATTTCTGTGGTGACCAAATGGAATTGACGGGCTATGTCTATTTCTGTGCATTATATTTGGCCAGTGTCAGCCATCTTGGTATGCATGATCTGTGTGCCTGGCAACTTCTCAATGGACTATGTGTAGCCAAGGAGAAGTGTAGGCTTCAGAACACTCAAAGACATCAACCAAGTTCCTTGGGCTTAGAGGTTTTCCTACAAGAACGACTGAAGCATGGATGAAGCCATTCTTAGATGTCTTCCATCACAAGAAGACAATTTTCTAATTAGAGTATCTTCCATCATGGCAGATATTAACAACCAAAGTGAGAAAAAATGTTGTGTATTAATATCTGAAACTGAAAGACAGCCTAGGGAACCTGGTGCATGGTAATAAAATGCCCCAGATATCTGATATTATGCCTGGATCTAAGTTGTAGTTCAAAAGTCAACAGAGCAAAGACAACTTCTTATCTTCTTCCCAAAATAATCTAAATGTACCTGCCTCTAGTTAGGCAGTACAAATGGTTGTGTTTGAAAAGATTTAGGCTATAACATTGAACTTGCAGGTGAGCATGGCCACTGACCTTGGTTTGCTGTGCTTAAATAAGGTGATGAAACACCGGGGCAACTCTGACGGATGTCTCCACTTTGCTTTATAAAATACAGCAATAGGGATGTTGTCATCTGGGAGAACGTTTCATTAATTTTTTTCCATCTGTGTTAAAAATGGTTCATAATTGTGATGTATAATTTATGAACCCACATCATGGACACATTATAGGTTTCAGAAAATGGTACTTTTCTGTTTATTTGCTCATATGGCTAGTGGAAGATCAGCCTATGCTAGAAGCAGTTGAATGAAAATAACTGATATCCAGAACCTCAGAGGTTTCCTTAGACAAAGCCTTGAGAAAAGGACCAAAGCAGGTACAATTTAGAAGGCACCTGACTTAACAATCAATCAGTTACACTTAAGGCAACTTTGACTTTAGGATGATACAAAAATGATATTCATTCAGGAGAAATAAAATATGACCATTAATATGAATCTTTTCCTGGGGCAATGCACATAGTCAATCCCCCTTTGGCAGTGTTGGATAGTGACAGGTAGCCCCAATTCCGACTCTGCCACTCAGCCATGATGGAGAACAGAGCAGCATTGTCAAGTTGAGATGACCAGCATGCTAGGTACCATGAGTTCATTTTCTAATTAGAGTATTTTGAACTTACGGTGACTTTGTTGGAATGCAATCACTGTACGTCAAAGAACATTTTCATAAGCAAATTAAATTATGAGCATGGCTTATCTGGTGTGGAGTGGAGTGGAAGCAAATGCAGATGTGAGGGAGTTAGTTAGAGAATTGACTACATCCTCTCTCCTCCAGGTAAGTGTCAAGGTGTTCCTTCTGTCGATCTGCAGAGGGATGTACTGGCAACAGGTCCAATGGCCATGATCTGCAGGGATTAGGAGTTAGTGATAGAATGCTATTCAGCATCTTTCCATAGGCATGGATGGATCAACACAGAAGCTTCAAGGAAAAAGAAATGTTTGCTGGGAAACTGCTGGCGATTGCAAAAAAAAAAAAAAAAAAATCCCTTAAGAGAGACATTTCCTGTGCTTCTGGAAGGGTGTAATTTTATATCCTTCATGTAAGGATAGGTTAAGGGCCTCTAACAAACTGTTATCTATATAAATCAATTTGAGAAGTAGATGTCTGAAGCCATTCTTGGAAATTGTGCATGAGTTATTGGTGACACTGGGAGATTACAATGGCCAGCAAATCACAGCTTGCCTATAACAGGAATCAGCCAGGACACGCAGTAGCCACATTGGTTCATGCTTATTGAGTTCTTTTACATTTGGAAACAGTGCACTGGCATGGAGATATGCAAAGTGGAAAGCAGCCAAACAAAAGTAGTCAGGCTTCTCAAAAACATCAATACAGCAGAAAAATCACTGACCACTGTATAACTCTAAAGGACCTTTGAGTTCAGTGCAGGTCAAAAGCAGATATTCAAGTAGAGTCATGCTGAGATTTTGTAGTAGTCACGCCTGGGATAAGGAGGCACTAATAGAACTACCAAGGAGAGGATACCACAGACAAAGTATTGGCCTGTGGCTCTAGTGTGGCTGGTTCTGGGAGCTGAGTCATGAGTCTAGCTAGGTAACCACGATGGAGATGGAGAGAGGGCTTGAAGAGCATGTTCGCAAGGGTGGCTGCAGCCATGATAAGTTCTAATATGTAGAAAGATATGGACAGACAAGTGTGTTGGGAAGCATCTAGGAGCTAAATATGGTGGGGAAAGGGCAGCTGTATTTTCTAACTCCTTATGGCTTGCAAGTCCTTAATTTTAGACTCTTGTGACATACCTTTGAAGATGTCTCGTTAGCTTTTCATTCCTTTTTCTATGTATCTTTTTTCCCCACCCACTAAGGATTTCAACACAGCTCACATCCTTCTTTCCATTCTTGTCTTCCCTATAGTCCTGGGAACTTCAGTAGTCATGGAATTTAATGTTTCTCATCAATACAGGCTCCACACATCTTGATCTTCAACATTTTTCTTGCTAGCAGCATACACCTACTGCCATCAGAACTGGCTCTGCTGCTGACATCCTAAGCACTTGCTCCCTCCCCCCTTCCTTTCCCCTACTTATTCCTCTTTACTGCCTTTAACTTGGCCTTTAAATTTTGCCCTATATTTCCACCCATGGCCACCCATGGCCTCCCAGGGCTTTATTTCCTGTCCGATTCAGCCAGACTTCATGGTTCATTACTTTGACCTCCCCCATGTCACCCCCTTTATTTTCTTCCTTCCTTTTCCTGCTCTGTATCACAGGCATCTCTTGATTAACCCATTGGCTTTTCTGTTCCTCCTGAGCCACAGACTATTTCTGTAGCTGGGTGTCTTGTCTCCGTTCTCTTGATAGTCACCATCATAAGCTGTAGCACTTTTAGGGATTTTCTTCTCTTTTACTAGTAGAAATGGAAGCTTTTAGCAAAATGGGCCAACTTCCTTTTCATAGTGATCTCCATCACTCATGTACCTTCTTCTTCCTTTGTCTGCTCTTTCCATCTCTACCTTTCATTTGCATTGACTCCTACAGATTCTGAAAGTCTCAGATCAGCAAGTTCATCAGAGGCCTAGGCCATCACTTCCTTTTCTCAGCACTCTGCCTTCAAGTGGCTTAACTCCATGGATGGCTATCCTGGTAACATTCTCTCCTCCAGCTCTTGGAAATTCTCAAGTACTCCTTGCTCTCCTTAGCAATCTCTACGTTTGCTTCACTTTGAATACATAGATGACTCTCTTTTCCATCCTTTTCTCTCTCTTGTCCATCCTTTACCTGCATTCTCTCCTTGATTTTCAAAAGGCATCTCATCTCCTCCACATACTTTCCATAGAATCAGTAACAATAATTTTATATCGCTTTTAAAATGTGTGTCTTGAGTTCTAGTTAGATATATTAAATTACCTCACTGATTTTCAACCTTATAGTTGGAATCCCATGAGAAGCTGTGAGGCTGAACCCCAGGTAGTCTTAGGGTGGCTTTGGGAGGAGGGACGCATCTGTGTTTTTTGTGACTCTTTAGATGATGATGGACACAAAGACTTGAGAAAGATTGGATTGTGATGTGGACATTGCTGCCCAGATATATACCAACTACATCTTAAGCTAACCACTTCTCCCAATGAATGCTAGCTCTTTCTCTGTGGATACACTCTAGTGTTTTCTATCCTTTTTTTTAAGTTCTTTTTTCCACTGGGTCATCTTTAATGAGAAAACTTGCCATTATCTTAGGTCACTTCTTAGCTAAATCTGCCTGTTTGTTCTAATCCTTAAATATCTATGATTTCCTCTTTTTTCCATGCAAATACCACTCAGTGTCTACTCACTCCTGCCTGAATTGTCATAACAGACTTCTTAATGAGTCAGTTTCCCATTTGCCTGGCCCTTGCCACCTCTACACTCCTAGGGAGATGACAATAAACTCTGTGTGTTCTACAAATCCTACTCCTCAAACCTTCTAGTGGTTCAGCACTGTTGACAGAATGGCATTGGCAAATTATGAGTCTCAGCATTAGACCCATGGGTTTGCCTGTGCCTATGTATCTGTCTTCTGCCTTCTCTCTGCAGGAGTCAGATAGCAGCAGCCCTGGTCTAATGACCAAGGGCCACTGTTGCAGGAGGCTTGCTGTTATACACACTTGCAGTCACAGTTCATTTTTAGACAAAATACTTTTTAATTCAAGTTATTCTTATCAAACTATTAGACAATGCTAGGAACTAGAGACTCAAGAGATGAAAAGGGAGTGTGAAAGAGGAGTGCAAATTGATAAGATACTGCAATATTGCTGTTAAAATACAGATGTTTAGTGAATGGATAAATTAATTAATGAAACAGGTCAGTTCACCTGGAAGCTAGCTAATAGCAAAAGAAAGCAAGAGTTAAATACTTGAATTTTCATCAGTGACATGATATTGAAGCAGATATTAATTAGGAAAATTTCCTGAGAGTCAGTCTGTGCATGACTCCATCTCTTGAGATTTTTATTTGTCTATCAGTAATTATATTGGACTTTAGAGGGTGATGCTGTCACAAATTAACATGGATGTGGAATCAACTGAAAAATGTGTGCCCATTATAAGTCACATGCTGTTCTAGTCCCTATGGGCTCTCAGTGGTCTGTAAGCACATTGATCCTTACAGATAATGTTAAGTATGAGGTGAGTCCATGGTGCCCAAGAAAAGAAGGACTTATATATTTTTTAACTTAAATATCATATCTGGAAAAACAGTACATACTCCATTTGCAGTTCTTGAGGTATAATAGTGTCTGTTTAGGAGGTAATTTTAAAGCCAACATTGAAAGAAGAAGGAAAATAATAAAGAACATTTGGGCACTCTGGCTGACAAGGTGGGAAAAGCAATTTTACTTTCTAAAACCAGGAAGACCTGTTGGCTAGGGGCCATTTCTCACTCACCCACGCATCTTTATCACAGGTTTGCCTCACAGCCTTCTGGATGCATCCTGAAATTCTCTTAACATTTAAAAACAGTCAAGAAAGTAAGATTCATACAAAGTTCAGGAAATTATATATTATTTAGCATGTGGTTAGTTTTCAGTTTACTAGGAAATCAAAAGTATATAGCATGCGAGTAATTCAAACTATGTAATTTAAAACTTTGTTTGGTCCTCAATATAAAGAAAATAAAAATCTCTGTGGTAATGCACTTATACACAATGAAGTTCTAAGTATTTATTTGAAATATGGGGGAATAAACATACAAGAAGAAGCCTAAACTTTTCCCTTTAAAGGTTCACCCTCTACCCCGAGTCATCAAACAGGACAGTGCATATGTGAGAGTGCTTGACATTAAAACACAGCCTGCAGGTCGTAGTTTAGCAAAGAGTGGGTTGTATGTTTGCTTATTACACTGTGTCTCCTTTAGGTTTGTAACCGCAACAGTTTTCCCTTGGAGACCGCAACAGCATTTATTTCAAATCAATGCTGGAAATTAAATGGTAACCCTCAAGGGGAGGGCGGCGCCTGCAGAACTATGGCTCACTATTAGAATGTCCTTTCATGTTGCTGCTCAGTACTCCATCCAGGGTTTGAAATTAATTAAAAGATATCCTTTCTCTAATCTTTAGATAATTAGTTTCAAAGATTTTCTTCAAAATGTTGTAATAACTTTATCTTTTATGTGTGAATTCAGAACTGTTCCTATCCAGACAATAATAATCCAACAGTAGTTTGCAATTAAAGAGAGAGAGGATGTTGTCTGTCGTTTCAGTGGCTGGGTACCAGTTGAGGAAGAGAAGTATTCACTACAAAGTGTTCATAGATTTGTATGCTAGGCTAAAGGATAGACAGCATCCCATGTAGATTCCTTACACTAGGATGTGAAAAGTGTCACATAAGTTCTGTTTGTAACTAGGAAAGAGAAAGCCAGATCAGAGATAAGATGCTAATATATGGGATTATAGAAACTACTCAATCCAGACTAAACTGTCTACTTTGTCTCTTGACTTAATTCAAAGAGAAAAAAATTGAGAAAAGTAGTTTTCATTGACCTGAAAAAAAGTTCACATAGGTATAGGATCAGTGTTTACAAGATGGTTTTGTTGTTTTTGTACTTGTTTAAAATTGTCATTTAAAGGAAGTCATTTTTTGAGATTCTAATATAAATATTTTCCTCTTTCCTCTCCTCCCTCCAAACCTTCCCATATACCCTTCCTTGCTCCAGCTCAAAGCCTGAATCAAGAGAAATGAGTATATAGCCATGCAAATTTAGGTATGTGGTTTCTTTATACTAGGAGTTTTATTTTAGAATTGGACATCTTCCTGAACCAGCGTATCACACTTCCTACACTTGGTTCTGTGGGAAAAGACCATTCACCCTTTATTTTTCGTCCAACCTGCTATACTATGGGCCTGTTTCCAAAACCACTTTTAAAATCCTAAAGGCCAGAAAAGCTGGTAAATGTTGGTCATTTCTTCCACTTTCCATAGCCTATCTTTCTACTGATTAATTGATTGATTGATTCAAATTGACTGATTTTTATGTGTGTGGTGTATGCATGTGTAAACATTTTTGTTCAGTGTCTTTCTCTACCTCACCTTTTGCTGACAGGTCTTTCAGTGAAGTTGGAGTTCACTGGTTGGCTAGGCATCCCCTGCCTCCTGTTCCTCATCCTTCTTCATGTCAGTGCTGGTGATACAGGCTGGCGCTGCTGTGTTTGGCTTTTACATTGGAACTAAATTCAGGTGCTTATACTTGCCCAGCAAGGTACCTTACACACTAAGCCATCTCCCCAGCTGCTCTGTGACACTTTTAACCCTTTAGAGACAATCATTATTTATTCACAAAAGTCCTTAGAAGATACTGTGAACAAAGCACCATGGTGGATCCACAAAAAGAAATAATATTTAGAAAGCTCATGAACTAATAGGGAAGAAAGAATAAACAAATAATTACAATCCCAGGCAGTAAATAATGTGGTGAAATTAGACACAAGTGCTAAGGTTACGGATCTCATGCACAATGATATCAAATGCTGCAGTCAGTAGATTGATGTTTCCCCATACAGGTGTGATGGATGACAAAGATATCATCCCAAATCAAGCAGAAAAGACTTAGTAGAAGAGCCCAGACAATTAAATACCTTTTGGGGAAAAATAATATTGGCACCTCAGCTCAACTTGAATTAATGAATAAATTCTAGAAGACAAAAGCAGTAAAATTTGGAAAACTTACAGTGAACTCTGAATAGCAGAGAAAGAGCTTGAAATATGAATAGGATCACTGTCACAGTTCAATAAGGTTCCATTGTGTGCACGCACTGCATTTCCATTTTCCATTCATCCCTCTAGGCTGGCTACACTTATTTGCTATTGTGAACAGTGCAGCAATAAACATAGATGTGCACATATCTCAGGGGTAGGGTGTGGAGACCGTTGGATGTGTGCCAAGAATAGAACAGCTGGGTCATATGGTAGTTCTATTTTAAGTTTTGAATAAACATTCATACTGATATTTGTAATGGCTGTACTAATTTTCACAATCAGCAATGAATACTAAATGTACCAGAGTACAGAATTATAGGATATATACATATATATATATAAATATAGGATATATATATGTATATACATGATTTATTATACTGACATTTAAATTACATATATATATATATATATATATATATATATATATATATATATGTAATACATCACACATATGTGGTTTACTCTCCTGACAGGTTATGGCCCAGCAGTCCAACAATGGCTAACTCATAATGAGAAGGCCAAGCATCTTGTAGTTATTCAGTCCATGACACTGAATGTCTTGGAAGTCCCAATCTGGTACTGGAGTCCTGAGTAATTCCTTGGGAGCTGCTGATGTTCAGTCTCTATATTAGCATGTTGAAGAAGTTGGCCCTGCTACTGGTGAAGGAATGTCATAGGAAGAGTGTGTATAGCAGACTGAAGCCAGCTTCCTTCTTCCATGTCGTTTCATGTGGGCTGCCATTATAAAGGGTGGCTCTTTCTTCTTCTTCTTCTTCTTCTTCTTCTTCTTCTTCTTCTTCTTCTTCTTCTTCTTCTTTCTTCTTCTTCTTCTTCTTCTTCTTCTTCTTCTTCTTCTTCTTCTTCTTCTTCTTCTGGTAATCTAAGGAAGTGTCTCACAGGAATGGCCTGCAGTTTGAATTTTTGCTGATTCCACATGTGGTCAAGCTGACATCCAAGATTAGCCATGACACTAAGAAAAATACCAATAATTTAGTTACTTGAAGGTGGAAAAATTTGCAAAATATGTGTCAAGAAAAACTGCATTGTAGAAAATACTTTTAACAACATAAAGAGTAACATTTAATACTGATAACAAGCTCATTTGAATCAATAAAAAGTCATCAATAGAATATTGGCAAAAAAAAAATGAAAAGACAGAAGACACATATAAATAGTGCATAGCATTTAGAAAAATTGTCCATTCCCAGCAATTTTGGAGTTACAGTTTAAATCTGATTAAACTGGCAATGACTAAAGAACCTTTTAAGAAATTTATTTTTACATGTGGTAACAATCATATAATGTAACAGTTACCATTTTAATCACTGGTTTTCCAGGAGGGGGGGGGCGTTGTTTCTGTAGAAGTGAGTAGTTCACATTATTACACAAAAGGCTTACAGTATTTTTTATCATGCAAAACTCATACTGCCATACCCACTGACAATAGCTCCCTATCCTTCCTCCCAAGCTTGTGGCCACCACCATTCTATCCTGTATTTCACTTTATTGAGAAAGAAGTTCATAAATCCCAGACTGGCCTTGAATTCCCTATGAAGCCAATGAGAAGTAGAATCATGTGTCCTTCTGCTTTCCAAGTGTGGGGATCACAGGTGTGTGCTACGATGTTGGGATAGCTCTTAGCATAATATTACTAGGATCTGTCCACATTGGAGATGATGAGAGGATTTCCTTCTTCAAGGCTGAATGATGCTCCGTTTATTTTATATGTTATTCTTTTTACCCCATCTTCATAACAGGGCCTTTGTGTTATTCTGCTTCTTGGCTATTGCAACTCATGCTGCTCAGGACATAGATGTACAAATATGTCTTCCAGATCTTATCTTCAATTCTTTCTTCAGTCCCTTCAAATGCACTACTGAAAGTGAGATTGTTAGATCAGAAGCAACCCCAATTCTACTGTTAAGTTTTTGGGCCTTTTGTTTCAGAGCATCTGCTTCAGATATATGTGCAAAATGATGCTGATTGTGGTATCAAGAAACTCTGTAGAAATAAGACACATGAGTAAACCAATCAAAAGGTAGTAGTGACTTTGTATATGCAGCAAATATACAAATGAACACAATACCACTTATAATACAATATAAATATTTATAGAAAGTATGCTTAAAACATAGTCAAATTTATTGGTTTGGTGATGTATTAGTGAGTTTTGTTCCTTCACATTTGAAAGTTTGTGACATATTTTTAATGTTTCCAAATTTGTTAGCACTCCTTTGTTAGAAAAACACAAACGGGAAAGCATCATATTTTCAACCAGCTTATGTGGGTGGCAAACACGTTTAGAGCAATCATTTCCTTATCAAACATTTATTTACTTCCACTGTATATCGAGCACTGTTCCAAGTGCTTAAAAGGGTGTAGTGATAAAACAAGACCCCTGCCAACTGTAGCTTGCACTTGGCAGAGGGAGACGAGTCAATTAAATAACACGTTAGATGATGATGGATGCTACGGCGAAAGCAAAAGCAAAGCAGGAGATGAAGAAACAAAAACAAGAAAGGGCAGGGGTGTGTAGTGACAGGAGGTTAGGGAAGCAGAGAAGATGGAGGAAGTCACGTGGTTGCCTCCTTAAGACAGTGACCTATGAGCAAAGATTAACCATGAAGGGATCAGGGGAAGGGGACTTCACCATATAGATCTGCCAGAGAAGCGCTCTGTGGCAGGTGATGCCCTGGAGTGGAGCAGGGAGGGTGGTAGACAAGGGCCAAGGTAGACAAGTCTGGGGAGGCACAGGAGGCTGAGCGGGCTCACAGGATTGTTGGTGTCCATTGCTAAGAGCAGATGGTCCTCAACTAATGATGACTGAACTCCACAATTTTCCATGACATTGTGAAAATGTATCCTAGCCACCCAATATTCTGTATTTTCACTTTTAGTAAAGTTTTAAAATAAACCACAGAGTTAGTCCTGTCTGTTTTCAAATAAGCTAGGCATTAGAAGATTTTTGCTAATATATGTTTTGTGAGAAGAGCTAAAGTAGACCAGGCCAAACTAGAATGAGTTTAGTGTTTTCAGATTGCAATATATTTAGGAAGATGTGACCCCATTTTAAGTCAAGACAGGGCCTCAAGCTTTGCTTTTCACTTTGAATTAAAAGGAAGCTATACAATGGTTGAGCTTGAGTTCTGCTTCCAAAGTCTTCTTGAAGTAGACATGGGTGCAGGATCCAGGTATTTTTCTTATTGTGTGACCAGTACAATGATGAGAAAGGATGTGGTGGTTCAGATCACAATGAAAGTGAGAAGCCAGCCTGATAAATCTGTGTTGGTTTTTTGAGATAGGGTTTTTAGGACAACCTCAGGCTAGCCTCAGACACATCATCTCACTTCCTTATCCTCTTGAGTGTTAGATTACCACACATGCTACCACATCTGGAACAAATTCTGGATACATCTTGACAGTAGAACTAGTGGAATTCCAAGTGGTTTGGATGCTAGCATGAGAAAGTGAAAGGTGACTAAGTGTTTTGCCATAGCTGTGGCAGTTGATGGCAGAAGTGGTGAGCAGGGGTGAGGATAGGTAAGGTAAATGCTTCTGGAAATAACCAGGAAGTAGGTATGGAGAGGAAAAGGGGAAGGACTGAGAAGGATGGGAAATAGAAATGCCAGTATTTTGTCCCAGCACATTATGTTAAAATATTTTTTACCTTTAGTTTTAATTAGGTGAATATGTATGCATTGAAGTATGGGTTTGTTCATGTGAAAGCAGTATGTGGAGAGGCCAGAAGAGGGTGTCAGATCTCCTGGAGCTGTGGGTTAACCAATGTGTGTGCTAGCACTCAAAACTCAGGTCCTCTGCTAGAGCACAGGGTTCTAAACCCCTGACCCACCTCTCTAGTCCCATTTCCCTCCTTCCCTCCGTTCCTCCCTCTCTCCCTCCCTCCCTTTCCCCTCCTTCTTCCCCTCCTTCCCTTTTTCCTTCCTTTCCTTTCCTTTCCTTGTTTCCTTTCTTTTCTTTCTTGAGTCAGGAAAAATCTCACTGTAAAGACCTGTTGGTCTTAGAACTCACTATGTAGACCATGCTGTGCTCAAACTCACAGAGATCTGCCTCTCAAATACTGTGGTTTTGAACACACATGCCACTATTCCTGGCACAGGCAAGCATCTTCATACAGGAGGAACATGTGAGCCTGTGCAGAACAGGAAAACAGTCCACCCACTTGGAGCATCTAAAGGTCTACAGAAGAGTATCAGGATTAGTTGACCTTCTGATCGCTTGAGTTCTGCTGGGAAGTGAAAGTATTCATAGCAGGAGCCTGAGGCTGGGACCATAGGAATGGCAGCTTCACAGACTGGCACCTCAGTCACCAATGTGAGAAACACACCACCAATTCTTTGTAATGAAAATGATATTTCTTTTTTTAACAATAGATCTTGTTAGTAATATGTCAAATCATTTGATCATACCTAGCAGTGGTATAACAACAAAACAAAACACTAATACACTGTGTAGAGTTGAAGCCGGGGAGCAAATACAATTGTAGTGGGAGTTTCAATTTCCTTAAAAACACAACTATAGCCATGGGGCATGCCTGTAATCTCAGCACTATGGGAGAGAGAGGCAAGTGGATCTTTGTGAGTTTGAGGCTAGCCTGGTCTACAAAGCCAGTCCAGGACAGCCAAGGTTACACAGAGAAACCCTGTCTCAAACAAAATAAAATAACAGCAAAAAACCCCATCACCACCACCACCACCACCACCACCACCAATAACAACAACAGCAACAACAAATTCAGTTACGTTATGTAGACATATTTTTGTTTTAATCCCAGGTGTGAGATGTAAGGTTGCTTTTAGACTGTTCACAGCAGCAGACTATTTTCCTCCTAAGTGCTCTAACATGGGCCTGGTCTTTTCCATCTGTGGATAGTTTAATTCTGGGGCCTCTGATATGTTATAAATGCCAGAGCCCAAAAAGGAATGGGTGCCTCAAAAGAAGAAGACACTGTTGCTCTCCGCTGCTGCTCCTGGTTGCTGTTGCAGTTTGGTGAGAAGTAGATGGTGGCGACATCCTGAAACAAGATTTGACATGCACCAAGGAACGCAATGGCCCTAACCAGCAGGAAGTGGTCAAGAAGAACTATGCTCTCTCTCCCCACTAACCTTCCTCTCCTACCTGGTGTTGGGGTGTTGGAAGGGATTATGGTGGAGAAGGGAGGCATAAGAATCCCAGTAAAGTAGATTTACAAAATAAATGCTAACATACAATAGGAAGGTAAAGGCCAATATCCAAGCTTAAACCTATAAATGCTATGAGATGCGTGTACCACCGCCCTCTAAATGATGCCAAACTTTCCACAGCAGATGTGAAGTTCATGTCTTCATTACTGGAAAATGGAACATGGTACAGGCCACAGGTGCCTCCTCCATCACTAACTGACACACAAGGATGACGGAGATAAACCACACAACCGAAGAAAAGCCAGGATTTTCTCATACTTAATAAAAATGATAAGATTTTTATTGCATATTAATTTAAAGCAATTTTGCTAATCTGATGTGATACAGAAGACATATGGAGAGGTTAATATAATGTGGCAGTGCCTCTGACATAATCAATGACTAGAATTTACACATCATGTCATTGGCTTTGGTGATCTTTATGTCATTTTATCATAGGCAGGACATCAGCAGCACAGGGGCATGAGTGATAGCTCATGAGGGACTTTGTAGTCCACAGACAGTTTTGAGTCTTAAAACACTGGTTCAACATATGGCCTTGGTTTGTTTCTTAGCTTGAAGATACGGCCACTTCTTTTCCAGCTGTGAATTTTATTCCCAACTGTGTAGTGCATGTCAGTAGTGGACCACTTTGGCTGAAGTGGCTGTTGGGTCCTTGAAGATGTACGACAGAGAGGACACTGAAGGCCTTCAAACAAATGAAAATTTACCGAGTGGCACATAATGATGTGTGTTACATTTAGCTAATCTGTCAAAATCTTGGGCTGATGTCTTTGGCCTCCCATTCTGGGGAGGTGGATAGAGGGGAGCTGTGTGTTGGTAGGTGCTTACAAAGGTAGGACTTTCCTCAGAATTGAGAGCAAGTTTTTTTTTTAAGTTTTTTTATTTATTCACTTTATATCCCAAATGCAACCCCTCCCTCCTCTCCTCCCAGTCTTACCCTCCCTCCATTTTCCCCATTTCCCTTCTCAGAAAAGGGGGGACCCCCCCATATCAACCCTTTCCCAGTCACATCAAGACTGAGCACACCCTCTTCCACTGAGGCCAGGTAAGGCAGCCTGCTAGGGGGACATGATCCAAAATCGTGGAACAGGGTCCATGTCAGAGACAGCCCTTGCTTCACTTGCTAGGGGACCCACATGAAGACCAAGTTGCCCATTGGTTACATATGTGTAGGGGGCCTAAGTCCAGACCATGCATGTACTTTGATTGGTGCTTCAGTCTCTGTAAGCCCCAATGGGCTTAGTTTAGTTCACTCTATTGGTCTTCTTGTAGATTTTGTGTCCCCTCTGGGGCCTTCTATCCTTCCCCCAACACTGCCATATGACTCTGTGCACTCGACCCAATTGTTTCAATCAATTGCTGAGTGAAGCCTTTCAGAGGACAGTTATGCCACGGCTCCTGTTTATAAACATAGTAGAGTATCATTAATAGTGTCAGGAGTTGCCTCTCTAGCATGGGGTGAATCTCAGGTTTGGCCAGGCATTGGTTGGACATTTCCTCAATCTCTGCTCCCTCTTTATCCCTACATTTCATATAGGCAGGGCAAATTTTGGGTAGAAGTTTTTGTGGGTGGGTTGGTGCTACCCTTTATCCACTAGGAATCCTACATGGCTAGAAGGTGGCTACTTCAGTGTCCCTGCGTTGTCCGCCCCGGCCCCAGGTATCTCAGCTAAAGACATTGCCATATCCTCCCAGAAGCCTACCCTGTCTCAGGTGTCCAGCTTGTCTCAGATATGGTCCCTTACCTCAGTTTCCCTTCTCTCTCCCATCCCTCTAACCTCCCCTTCCCACTCTACCCACATCTGATCCTCAACGTTGTTTCCCTCCCCACACCATCTTCTACCCATTCACCTCTTTTCATCCACTTCCACAGCCTATTATATTTCCCCTTGTTAGTGAGATTCAAGGAGCTTCGTTTGGGCCCTCCTTGCTACTTAACTTCTTTGGGTCTGTACTTTGTAGTTTGGTTATCCTGTAATATATGGCTAATATCCACTTATAAGTGAGTACAAAACATGTGTTTCTTTCTGAAATTTGCTTGCAAATTTCAAGATGTCCTTGTTTTTAATAGCACAATTTCGTTGTGTAAAATGTACCACAATTTCTTTATTTATTCTTCAGTTGAAGAACATATAGTTTGTTTTCAGATTCTGGCTATTATGAATAAAGCTGCTACAAACATAGTTGAACAAGTGTCCTTGCAGTGTGGTGGAGCATCTTTTGGGTATATGCCCAGGAGTGGTATTGCTGGGTCTTGAGGTAGCACTATTCTCAATTTTAAAGAGGTAGTTGTATTGCATTTTAGATAAGTTTCCCATGAATATTCAGATCAGAAATTATGATGGCACTAAAGGTGAAATCTATCTGTCCCTGTATTTTATTTGTGGTTGTGACGCTTGCTGTGTCACCTAGAACAATAACCATCTTCCCTTTCCTTCTGCAGCACCTTCCCTCTTCCACCCCAAGAAGCTGTTCAAGGCTTTTAAACACATGCAAACTAAAGGGGTCTTATGGAAGTAAGCAAAGCTACCCCCCAGCTTCACCGGCAGCTGACAAAGAAGGTGAACCAAAGGCAAGATTTTGACTTCGTGTTCTTCCCACATGAAGATGTCTTGTTTTCTTTTTCATCTTAATGTTCAAGCATGCATGACCGCTGAGTGATTGCCTCTTATAATTTATGCTGTTTTCTTGGACAATCAGCCTGCTTTGGGCAGATTATAACCTAACAATGCAGCTTTAGAGCTAGTCACTTCTCCCTGTATTCTATGACCCACCTGGACAACCTGTATTACATACAGGTTCAGCACCACCTGCAGAAAGGGCTGTGTGTATCTTGCTTGCATTCATTTACTCTGTAATATAATTGACAATATAGCCAACATTCATGTTTACTTGCATTTTCCAGCTACGTTTTGGTGATTTAGTGAAACAACATGTTCCATTTTGTAAAACAAAAGCTCCAATTTAAGAAACACACAAGTTGAGAGGGGAATTTGGTCTGTATAAAGTTGTGCTGTTAATGTCCATGTTAATGAAGGATTTGACATGTTTCAAATCATTGTAAGCATCCCTCACTGTTTCCCACATAATATTTCTACTTCAGAAATGAGGAACTAGGACCCAAGAAGTCTCAAATGATTTTCTTGAGATTATAAAGCCATCAAGTAGCAAAATTCAGGGCTCCAGATGAACAATTTTTCTCCTTTGAATGTATAAAGGCACCATGAAAATGAGTGTATCCACACGGTTACATTTTCTATTTTGAAGTGGCAGGCTGCAAGCAAAGAGCCCTCCTTGGGCCATACTTTTCACTCCCTCATGTAGTCTCACTAAAGTAAGCATTGGCCTGTTCTTTGTCTTAGTTAGCTGTGGTTTAGCTCTGAAATGTCTCTGATACAGTCAGTTAGAGGGCCTGCTCAGAGACTCTGTAGAACTTGCTATGTAGGAGCCTTGCTGGAGGAAGTGGGTCATTGTGAGAAGGCCTTGAGGTTTAAATGGTCTGACTTCTTGGTCACTCTCTGTGTCCTGAATGACCATCTGGTGTGACCAGCCAGCCTCCAGCTCCTGCCGCCATGCCTTCCCCACCATGGTAGAATGTATCTTCTCTGACCTCAAGACAGAAGAAATAAAGCCTTCTTTAAGTTGTTCTTTTTTGTCATCTATGTTGTGCCAACAAGAAGAAAAGTAATTAATATTGAAAACTGTTACCCCAAAGTGGGACTTTTGCTGTGATAAACACAACTGTGTGGTTCTTAGGCCTACGGAATAATTTATAGGTAGAAGATGGAAGATTTTGAAGCACTGGGTTAGAAAAATTGCCAAATGCTGCAAGCAGAGCTTAATAGGCCATTATTGTGGGAGTATGGAGCATCAGAGGCTAAAAGACGTGCAAAACGTGGAAGCTAAACTCATGGTGTTCCAGGGGGAACAAGGGCTCCTTTGGTAAACTAGGCTATAAGCCACTCATACAATATTCTGTAAGGGTTTGACTACATCCGACCATGCCCTTAGAACTTAAGGCTGAATCTACAAGTAGATTAATATGTGTGGTAGTGAACATTGCAAGTCTGGATAGGACTCACGGTGTTTCACACCCATTGCTCAAGACTCTTACCCAGGTCTACAATGAAAACAGCAACAGATAAGGCTGAAGGATGTAGAAGAATTGGCTTGTCAAAGAAAGAGGACAAACACATGCAGACTGCAGCGAAAGTGTATGTTGAAAAGAGGTTCTAATTGTTAAAGAGAAATCTCCTCTGTGCTGGGAAAATAGGGAAGGTTCTGAGGGTAAGACCTCATCTCTATCAAAGGCTACAACTTGTGAAAAGAGCCTAAACTCAGAATGCTGTAAGGCCTCCCTGCTTTTTGAAAGTGTGTTTTCCCGTGCAATTCCCACAGAAATTGCTGAGACCTTGATCCACCAGGGCCCATATCCATCCCAAGCTAGCAATAGAATTTGACAGCCTTGTCTATGTGGTGTTGATTTTGTAGGCAGGAGAAGATGCAACGTTGAAAGGACCATGGACCCTTACTTTCTGCATCATCAGTTGGTCATTAGCATATGGGGGCTGGAACTACAAAGCTGGGGTTTGAAAGAAATATCACCCCATGCGCTCATGAACCTGAACAGTTGCTGCTCGGCTGGTGGGAATGTTTGGGAAGGTTGTGGAACCTGCACAAGTGGAGCTTTTGCTAGAAACAATGGGTTTCTTGTTGTTTTATATCCTGGTCCCACCCCCTGTTTACTGTATGCTCCTGACTGCCAGTGAAGTGTGACTAGCCTGCCTCATTACTGTGCCTTCCCTACCATGACAGAATGTCTCGTCAGATTGTAAATCCTTTCCTTATTCCTTGTCAGGAATTTTCTGCTTTTTCTTCCAGAGCCACAATAAGTTCCCTTCATTCTCACTCACTTCTTATTTCCTGAAGCTATTTTCTGCTTTCTATTTCTACTTATGCCTTAGTTACTTCTTTGTGGCTGTGATAAAACACTATGACCAAGGAAACTTACAGACGAAAGGTTATTTGGAGCTTATAGTGTCAGAGGGTTAGAGTCTATAACCATCATGGTCAGAGGACATAGCAGGAAGTAGGCAGGCATGGCTCTGGCTTAGCAGCTGAACCATCATGTCTTGATCTGCAAGCACAAATAAGACAGAGCTAGCTGGAAATGATGTGAGCTTTAGCAATGACAAAGCCCACCCCTAGTGACATACCTCCTCCAACAACGCCACACCTTCTAATCCTTCCCAAATGATTCTATCAACTAGGAACCAAATACTCATGTATATGACCCTATGGGAGCCATTCTTATTCAAACCATTCTATACATGCTGTTAGGCAGACATTTGCTTGGATTTGAACCCCAGACCTCCAGATTTAAAGCCTTGTCCTTTACCAACTGAGCCATGGAAGGTTCCTGACATTTACGTGGAATTGAACTACTTTCTAAAGGGGGATAGGTGGCTTTTAAGACTGAGGAACCTAAGGAAGCTTACAAGACTGAGGAAGTTCTGAAAGTTGTAAGAGTTACAAGCCCCCTCCTTGAGGCTGTATAAGAAGCAAACAGTTGATTGTGGGAAAGAAGACTCTTCAGTAGGTTTGCCTTCAAGTTGGACCGGGACTCCAGGGAGGTAGCTTCCAAGGATGGCCACTCAGGCTAGATGGGCTTTTTAGTGCTGCAGTTGCATTTGAGTTACTTATACTCCTGTAAAAAGTAATCCTAATAAGCTCAGTAGTTCATCCAGCTAGACCTTAGTGGGATTATTTCTTTAGTATCTCCTAGTGACCTATTTCTTGTCCCATCTCTCCAGAAAAAGTCATGTAATCATTGTCTTTTAATTATTGCAAATGGAAGAGAAAAAGTTACTATACGACTTCTGAAGGTTGGTTGGTGTGACTCATTATAAATCATGTGTTAGATGTTAATGCTAGGAATATTTGCCTAGCCCATGATGCTGTCATTTTCTCTGCTACTGATTCCAAGTGGGTTATAGTTGTACGCACTGCACTTATGTCTTTGACTCTCAAGTTTCTCAGAGGGTAAATATATTTGACATCAGTGTCTTTAAAAAGATGATTATGTGGAAGTGAGGTAGATTAATGCAGGACCCCAACCCAGTGCAATTGGTGTCCTTATGAGAGGAAGATAGACCAAGTGTGTAAACACAGGAGACTCTACAAAGCTGCAGTTGAGGCATGGCCATTTGTGGGCCAGGGAGAGGAGCCAGAGGGCTGCAACCCTGACCACCTCCAGCATTACAGGAAATAAATTTCTGTTGTTTAAACCTCCATTTTGTCTTATTTTTGTTACAGGAACTTCATATATCATTTAGAAAGAAACTGAGCCACCGTGCCAGTTGGTGCCATTGACATCATGATCCATCATGGCAGATATTTACCAACCACACTCATTGTTTCAGCCAATGACTCTGTTTTATCATGTTTGCTGCCCTCCACTTTCTGTTTGTGACTCTTTCTGCTTGTTTGAGCTCAGTTTAATATTTTTATTTCTATTGGCTCTTAAGACCTGAATTGAGAAATTCTACTTTTTTTTTTTTAAGTGTAGTCAATTATTTAAAGTTTCCTTCTGACAGCTGCTTTAGCTTCATCCTATAAGTTTTGCTGTATTTTATATTAAATTTTCATTTATTTCCACTAGTATTTAACAAAATATTCTTATAGCATTCTCTCTGCTCTTTGGATTATTTAAGATATACTATGCAGTTTCCAGGGCTTTGGAGATTTCTATATTATGAGTCATCTTCTAGTCATCATCTTCATCCCCTGTAGCTGAAGGACACATTCTATATGATGTCAATCCTTCTGAGTTTGTTGGTTGGTTTCCTGTCACCAAGGGCATGCTACATATTGAAGTATTGTCCATTTCATGGGCATTTGAAAATGACATCCTGTGTGCTACTGGGCAGTGTAAGGATTGGCAGTCACTTTTATCATTATGTAACATCCCTCTCTTTCCCTTGTCACTTGCCTTGCTGTGAATTACATTTCATCTGATATTCCTGTATCCATCCCTGCTTTTCTTTGATTTGTGTATGCATAGCATAACTTTTTTTGCATACTTTTACTTTCAATCCATCTATATCGCTATATTTGAAATTATTTCTGCCTGGATGGCATATAGTAGGACATATTAGGCTGAATAATGAGTTCTAAAATGTCTATATACAAATAACTGGGTTCTTTGAAAGTTACCACTAATGACAAAAGAGGCTTTGCAGATGTGACTGAAGAGCTTGAGGTGACAGATGATCACCCATCACTCAGGTAAATCTCAAAATATATTCATGTCTTTAATGAGAGGAAGACAGAGAGCTTTGCCAGAAAAGAGAAAGTTATGTAAGAGAATCAGAAAGGCATTTGAAGATAATTGTGTGCCTGCTGTTAAAGAATAGAAAAAGGTCATGATTCAAACTCAAGGAATCATGCTGAGAAGATGGATAAAGCACTTGTTGTATTGTCTGTATCATCTGGAGAATGATATTTGGTAGTGATTTTTGGCTTTGAACATGAGTTTATTAAGTATTCAGCAAACAAAAGCAAAAGAATAAATAGCATATAATGGATAAAGAGGAGTGACAGATAAACAGCAAAACATCTTCTAGTCACATGTTGACAACACCCAACAGAGACAACTATAACCACCTAATAAGAGCAAACAAGAGTGACATCGTTAACCATAACCGGAACTTCCAAACACCCAGTTGAAACTGGTTGGAGAAGGTGAGACCATCAACTAGAGTACCCAGCTGAGCTTCTTTCTATGGATAAGCATCTGGTTTCCTTTTCCATTGAAGACATTATCATGGGATAAACAAGAGCAACATCTGTTAGAAATGGTTCACATTCTAGCTGTTCTCATAGGCACAATATTTTACTATGCATAGCTGCACTTTCTGCCTTTCCCAGTTATAGCCCAGAGGACAGACTTACTCAGGACAAGAGGTTTTAAAGGTTGCTTGACATAAGTATTGGGTCTGACAAAGGGAGCAACCTGCAAAGCTTAGATAGCACATGCCAGTTTACCAACATAATTTACCTTACACCATGAAAGCATAAGGAAATGAATTTTAATCCTTAGCAGATACGTAAAAGCCACTCACCACCTGATGTGGCCACTCACCTGTAATTTCATTGGTCAAAAGCTGAGATTGAGTATTCCTGGAACAAGTCCTAATGACAAGTTCTGCATTCAATAAAGATACTTTGCCTCGATGGGATCCAAGATGGCGGCGAGCAGTGTGGACCGCGTTTGGAGGCTCCAGTGAACAATTCAGGGAATTGCACAGATTTCTGAGCCAGGAACACCGAGGTCCAAACATCACGGCAGCAGGAGTGCTCCACGGTTCGGAGGGACCAGGGTGCGGAGGACCTGCGTGCCCCTGCACACGGGAGGAGTGTGGTTTTTCTCTGATTGGAGCGGCAGCGGCAGAGGCAGCAGCACCAGCGGCACCAGCAGCGGCGGCTGAGGTTTGCAGCTCATAGCCTTCCGGTGGAGGCGATTGGTGTGGTGGCTGGTGGGAATTGCTGCGGGAGAGGGGACTCGGGGCAGGATTTGGGTCACGTGGAGCCTTTGGACCCAGACTGGACTCGGCGGACAGTTCGGCCCCAGAGTCCCGGGTATTGGCCCGGCCCAGCAAGCAATTCTGCCTGAGGCACTAACTCAGCGTGGCCATAGCTCCCCTGCTGTGGCGCAGGCTTAGTTGAGCACGCTGCTCCACACTAGGCAGCACCTCAGCTCAGCGGCAGCTCCCCTGCGGTGACACAGTCCGGGCGGAGCACTTGTTCCACCACTGGCGCTAACTCAGAGCAGCCGCAGTTCTCCTGCTGTGGCACAGGCTGGACAGAGCTCTCGGTTCCACCAGCTCTAAGACTCTGGTTGGACACAGTGTGCAGTTTGAATCCAGAATTCCTGGCTGAGATTGGTGGTCAGTTCGGGCCCTGAGTCAATAACTGACCACAGCACGCACTTTGGGCCAAAACGCCCTAGTGGAGCTTGGTGCGTAGTCCCAGCCCAAAAATTCTGGCTGGACCCTGTGTGCATTTTGGGCCCAAAATCCCTAGCTGAGCTTGGCAGATGGTTCAGGCCCTGAGAATCTAGCTGAGTTCTGCCCGTGGTTCGGTCCCAGTGCTCTTGGCTGGACTTGGCAGGGAACACAGAAGGCTGTGGATACCTTGGCCTGACCCAACGCTCATTCAGAGACCCAGAACAATTGCAGGATCCACAGCAGAGGGGGACTGAGGATCACTGGCTGTGAGAGACCAGAACAACAGGGCTAACCTCCTAACATCCACACCAGTGAAGCTTTGAGCTCGCAGCCTAGGGAAATCGTAAGAAAACAAGTGAATCTATCATCAGACACCCTCCATTCAACTCTGGAAGCTACCCAACAAAAACAAAGACGGCAAGATGTCTAAAGGACAACGAAAAAGCATACGCAAAAAACCCCAAACAACATGGCGTCTCCAGTTTCCAGCTATCCCAAAGAAAACCACCCAGAGAACTCAAATACAACGGAAATACAAGAAAATGACCTCAAATCCTTAGTAATGAGGATGATAATGGAGGAAACAAATAAAATTCGTAATCATATGCAGAAGACGCAGACAAACAGGTGAGAGACATAAAAGAAGCACATAGAGTGGAACTGGAAAAATTGCAGGAAAATGCAAACAACCAGATGAAAGAAATAACTAAAACGGTTCAAGCTCTGAAGACCTATAAAGAGACAATGGAGGAAACTCAGGAATATACAAAAAATCAGATGAAAGAAATAAAAAAATCAGTTCAAGATCTGAAAATGAAAATGGATTCAATGATAAACATACAGACAGAAGAAAAACGAGAATGTGAGACCTCAGAGAGGAAGGCGAGCAACACAGAGGTGAGCTTTTCTAACAGAATCCAAGAGATGGAAGAACGAATCTCAGGGCTAGAAGATACAATCACAGATATTGAATCAACCATTAAAGAAAATGCCAAATCTGGAAAACTCCTGACACAAACATCCAAGAAATTAAGGACACCATGAAAAGAAGAAATCTGAGGATAATAGGCATTGAAGAAAGAGAAGACATCAGACTCCAGGGCCCACAAACTATTCTCAACAAATCATAGAAGAAAATTCCCAATCTAAAGAAAGGATGCCTATAAACATACAAGAGGCCTACAGAACACCAAATAGAATTGACCAGAAAAAGAAAAACTGCCCGCCACATAATAATCAAAACACAAAACATGCAGAACAAAGAAAAAATATTAAAAGCTGCAAGGGAAAGGGCCAAATAACATTTAATGGTAAACCTATCAGAATTACACCTGACTTCTCAGCAGGCGACCATAAAGCCAGAAGGGCCTGGACAGAGATCCTGCAAACCCTAAGAGACACAGATGCCAGGCCAGACTACTTTACCCAGCAAAATTATCAATAACCATTGAGAGAAAACAAAATATTCCATGACAAAAACAAATTCAAACAGTACCTATCCACAAACCCAGCTTTACAGAAGGTACTAGAAGGAAAACTCCATCCCAAAGGGTCAAGCTACAACCAAAACTACCCAGGAATAGATAACTATCCCATGGCAAAAACACAACTACACAAACGCTCGACTGGAAACAACATCAAAATTAAGACTCTTAACAGTCACTGGTCATTAATAACTCTCAACATCAATGGCCTCAATTATCCAATAAAAAGACACAGACTAACTGAATGGGTACATAAACAAGACCCAACATTCTTCTGCATCCAAGAAACACATCTCACCCATAATGAAAGGCATTACCTCAGGGTAAAAGGTTGGAAAAAAATATTCCAAGCAAATGGTCACAAGAAGCAAGCAGGTGTAGCCATTTTAGTATCGAACAAATAGACTTTCAACCAAAATTAATCAAAAGGATGAGGAAGGACACTTCATACTCATCAAAGGTAAAGTCAACCAAGATGACATCCACAATTCTGAACATCTAGCTCCCAATACAAGGGCACCCACATATGTAAAAGATCTCCTAAAAAAGCTTAAACCACACATCGATCCCCACACAATAATAGTGGGAGACTTCAACACCCCACTCTCACTGAAGGATAAGTCATTGAAACAGAAACTAAGCCGAGAAATAACATCATTAACCAATGCCATGGGTCAAATGGATCTAAGAGATATCTATAGAACCTTTCACCCAAACAAGAAAGAATACACCTTCTTCTCTGCACCCCATGGAACCTTCTCCAAAATTGATCACATCGTAGGTCACAAAGCAAGCCTCAACAGATACAAGAGGATTGAAATAATACCTTGTATCCTATCAGATCACCATGCTCTTAGGCTGCAATTCAACAACAACAGAAATAACAAAAAGCCTACACGTTTGTGGAAACTAAACAACTCTCAGCTAAATGACCACCTGGTTCAGGGAAGAAATAAAGAAAGAAATCAAGGAGTTTCTGAAATTCAATGAAAATGAAGAAAACAACATACCCAAATTTGTGGGATACATTGAAAGCAGTGCTAGGGAAAATTCATAGCACTAAGTGCCTTTAAAAAGAAATTGGAAACATCGCACATAAGCATCTTAACAACACAACTGGAAGCCCTAGAAAAAAAAGAAGCAGCAGAAACACCCAAGAGGAGTAGACGCCTGGAAATAATCAAACTCAGGGCTGAAATTAACAAATTAGAAACTAAGAAAACAGTCCAAAGAATCAACAAAACCAAAAGCTGGTTCTTTGAGAAAATCACAAGATAGACAGACCATTAGCCAAACTAACTAAAGGCAGAGAGACAGTATTGAAATCAACAAAATCAGAAATGAAAAGGGAGACATAACAACAGACACTGAAGAAATTCAAAGAATCATAAGATCCTACTTTGAAGGCATATACGCCACAAAATTTGAAAATCTAAGGGAAATGGACGATTTTCTTGATCAAGTTCACTTGCCAAAGTTGAATGAAGAACAGATAAACAAGTTAAATAGTCCCATTTCCCCTACAGAAATAGAAGCAATCATCGATGGTCTCCCAACCAAAAAAAGCCCAGGGCCAGATGGTTTCAGTGCAGAATTCTACCAGACCTTTAAGGGCGAGCTAATACCGATACTCTTCAAGCTACTCCAAAAGATAGAAATGGATGGAAAATTACCAAATTCATTCTATGAGGCCATAGTCTCATTGATACCTAAACCTCACAAAGACTCAACAAAGAAAGAGAATTTCAGACCAATTTCTCTTATGAACATAGATGCAAAAATACTAATAAAATACTTGCAAAACGAATACAGGAGCACATCAAAGATATCATTCATCATGACCAAGTAGGCTTCATTCCAGGCATGCAGGGACGGTTTAATATACGGAAATCCATCAATGTAATCCACCATATAAACAAACTGAAAATAAAAAACCACATGATCATCTCCTTGGATGCAGAGAAAGCATTTGATAAAATTCAACACCCATTCATGTTTAAAGTTTTAGAGAGATCAGGGATACAAGGCACTTTCCTCAACATAATAAAGGCTATATACAGCAAGCCAATAGCCAAAATCAAAGTAAATGGTGAGATACTCAAGGAATTCCTCTAAAATCGGGAACAAGGCAAGGCTGCCCACTCTCTCCATATCGCTTCAATATAGTACTCGAAGTTCTAGCCAGAGCAATAAGACACAAAAGGAGATCAAGGGTATCCAAATGGGAAAGGAGAAAGTCAAATTATCCCTATTTGCAGATGATATGATAGTGTACATAAGTGACCCTCAAAATTCCACCAGAGAACTCCTAAAGCTGATAAACACCTTCAGCAAATTGGCTGGATACAAAATTAACTCAAAAAAGTCTGTAGCCTTCCTATACACAAATGACAAGCTTGCAGAGGAAGAAATTAGGAAAACCACACCCTTCACATTAGCCACAAGCAATATAAAATATCTAGGAGTTACCCTAACTAAGCAAGTGAAGGACTTGTATGAAAAAAATTCAAAACTCTGAAGAAAGAGATTGAAGATGACCTGAGAAGATGGCATGATCTTCCTTGCTCATGGATCGGGAGAATTAACATAGTAAAAATGGTCATCCTACCAAAAGCAATCTACAGATTCAATGCAATCCCTATCAAAATAACTACATAATTTTTTTAAAGACATTGAAAGTTCAATTCTGAACTTCATATGGAAAAACAAAAAACCCAGAATAGCTAAACAATCTTGTACAATAAAAGATGCTCCGGAGGAATCTCCATACCTGATCTCAAACTGTACTATAAAGCAATAGTACTTAAAACAGCATGGTACTGGCACAGCAACAGGCTGGTTGATCAGTGGAATCGAATCGAAGACCCAGATATGAATCCACACACATATGGTCACTTGATTTTTGACAAAGAAGCCAAATCCATTCAATGGAAAAAGGATAGCATCTTCAACAAATGGTGCTGGTCTAACTGGAGGTCTATGTGTAAAAAAATGAAACTGGACCCATATTTGTCACCTTGCACAAAACTCAAATCCAAGTGGATTAAAGACCTCAACATAAAACCAGAGACACTAAGCCACTTAGAAGAAAAAGTGGGAAAGAGCCTGGAACATATTGGCACAGGAGACAACTTCCTGAACAGAACACCAATGGCCCAGGCCTTAATGTCAACCATTAATAAATGGGACCTCATGAGGCTGAGAAGCTTCTGTAAGGCAGGAGACACTGTCAAGAGAACAAAGCGACAGCCTACAGACTGGGAAAAAATCTTCACCAACCCTACATCTGACAAAGGTCTAATATCCAAAATATATAAAGAACTCAGAAATTAAACACCACCAAACCGAATAACCCAATTGAGAAATGGGGCTTGGAACTAAACAGAGAATTCTCAACAGAGGAGTATCAAATGGCTGAGAAACACTTAAGAAATGCTCAACCTCCTTAGTCATCAGGGAAATGCAATCAAAACAACTCTGAGATTCCATCTTACACCCATCAGAATGGCTAAGATCAAAATTCAAGCGACACCACATGCTGGCGAGGATGTGGGGAGAGAGGAACACTCCTTCATTGCTGGTGGGAATGCAAACTAGTACAGCCACTTTGGAAATCTATCTGGTGCTATCTCAGAAAAATGGGAATAGGGCTTCCTCAAGACCCAGCTATTCCACTCCTTGGAATATACCCAGAAGATGCTCCAGCACACAACAAGAAACTTTGCTCAACCATGTTCATAGCAGCCTTATTCATAATAGCCAGAACATGGAAACAGCCTAAGTGTCCCTCAGTAGAAGAGTGGATAAAGAAACTGTGGTACATATACACTATGGAATACTACTCAGCTATTAAAAACAAGGAATTCCCGAAATTTGTGGATAAATGGATTGAGCTAGAAATGATCATAATGAGTGAGTTAACCCAGAAGCAGAAAGAATCAAATGGTATATACTCACTTATATCTGCATACTAGCCCAAGGGGCATGTCCCACGAAAGCCTTCACTTACCAGGAACCTGGGACAGAGAGGAAGGCATCCTATTGGGACTCTAAATGAGAGACGCATGGGAGAACAGCAAAATAAAAGGATCCAGAGGGTCCTAGAAATCTACAAGTAGAACAATATGATAGGCAGATTTGGGCCCAGGGGTCCCGCTCAAACTAAGGCACCAGCCAAGGACAATACAGGAGGTAAACTTTAAACCCCTTCCCAGATCTAGCCAATGGTCAGAATAATCTCCACAGTTGAGTGGAGAGTGTGATACGACTTTCTCACGTACTCTGGTGCCTCACATTTGACCATGTCCCCTGGAGGGGGTGACCTGGTGGCACTCAGAGGAAGGACAGCAAGTAGCCAAGAAGAGACTTGATACCCTATGAGAATATATAGGGGGACGTAATCCCCCTCAGGAACAGTCATAGGGGAGGGGAATAATGGGAAAATGGGGGGGGGAGGAATGGGAGGATACAAGGGATGGGATAAACATTGAGATGTAACAAGAACAAATTAATAAAAAAAAAAAAAGGAAAAAAAAAAAAAAAAAGATACTTTGCCTCAAAGGATAAGTTGGAAAGCAATCAAGGTAGATTCCACATATTATCTCAACCCTCCACATATAAGGACACCCTTGCATGCACATCTAAGCACACACATATGAACATGGATACACAGTCAAGAATGCTATTAGGACATAGTGAAGCAAGACACAGACTCCCTCTGAGAGCCCCATTTGGGAACACGTCTCCACTGAGCTACCAGCTCAACTGCTTAGGCACCTGGCCTCTAGACCAATAAGAGAATAAACTCCTGACACTTAACTCTCTGAACAATCTCAATGTCACATTGAGTCCTGGTGTTTGAGCTGCTCTGCTCTTCCAATGTGTGTTTTTACATAACTACCATTTATGGCATATTTTTCAGATACATTAGAGCTTATGCCGGTGGTTACATTTTTTTGTTTTTTCATTTTCCATTTTCTTTTTCTGTCTTCTTACAGATTACTGGCCTACTTTTATACTGTCACTGAAGTGTATTTAAACTGTTTCTGTAGCATTGGTAGTATATGCTTTGGCTGTTATACATGCTCTACCACTTATCAGCTTATGCTGGGAAACTATAAAAATCTTACTTCCTTTCTTAGCCCTTTACTGTGTCCATCTATCGTGTCACGTTTAACGATTTCCCCACATCCAGGTAAAGAAAAATCAAAGAGTATGATGATTCCTTCTGATTTTAAAATTGTTTAGGAAATACAAAGAGAAAGAAAATCTACTGATTTCCCATACTTGGCTTACAATGTTTTTTGTTCCTAATAAGGCCTTTATTTTATCATTTGCTTCCATTTTCAGGACCCTTCCTTAGCCACCCTTCACTGAGAGTTGGGTTACTAAACTCTCCTACATTTTCTTTACTCAAGATGCTCTGAGATTAGCTGTGACATTGCAAGCCCATGGTCTCACCTGACTGATAGAATCTCCTGGACCCATACATTTGAAACTACCTTGGAATAACATAATGAAATGTCATCCTGCCCAAAGTTTTGATTTCTCTATTATTTCTGAGGGATCATTTTAGTGTGAATGGTATGTCATCCATAGGTCTCTGAGATTTGACTAGTTGGTCCTTGGTGGACTTGGTAGTGGCTCTTTGAGGGAGAACTCAGAGATATGGCCTTGCTAGAGGAAATATGCCACTATAGAGCAGAATTGAAGGTTTCAAAAGTCTTGTGCAAATTCAAGCAGCTCTCTTTGCCTTCTTGAGGTTCAAGGTGTAAGTTCTCAACAGTTGCCGAGCTACCTCCACTCTGCCACCATAGACTCTAGACCTCTGAAACTATAAGACCAAAGGGAAGCATTTCTTCTGTATGTTGCCTTGGTCATGGTGTTGGATCAATAGATAAGTAATTAAGACAATGTTTTTTCTAGGTATTGAATTCTGGATTAATAGATCTTTTAGTTTACTGAAAAATGTGCTGCCCCACAAGTGCTTTTCTCTTTCTGGATCATTTTAATTTTTTTATGTCTTTAATTTTTAGAAATTTAATTATGACTTGTCTTGATATGGAATGATTTGGTGTCTCCCGTGTCTCAGTCACTGTTCTATTGTTCTGAAGAAACGCCACTAACGACAGCAACTCCTGTAAAGAAAACCATTTAATTGTGGTTGGCTTACAGTTTCAGAGGTTTAATTCATTGTTGTCATAAGGAGAGGATGGAGGCACACAGGCAGATGTGCTGGAGAGAGACTGAGAGTTCTGCATCCTGATCCTCAGGCAGCAGGCAGGGAGGCACTGGGATTGCTACAGGCTTTTGGAACCCAAAGCCCACTTCCAGACACACAGTTCTTCCAACAAGGCCACTACTAATCCATCAGTATTGCTACTCCTTGATGATCAGGCATTCAAATGCCTATGGGGGGCATTTGTATTCTTACCACCATGGTTCTGCATTGAGTTAACTAGTGTCTTGAATTTGTAGGCCCTAGCGTATGTAGTTAACAGTTAAGGGAGGCTGAGACCATATGTGCACAGCGACCCTTACAGGAGCCATCATATCCCTTTGCTATGGCTTACGACTATGATGTGTTGCTGATGGTCTGCTAGTCTCTGCAGCCCTGACTGTGGGCTTTCTCCACATCATGGTGGGAGTCTCAGCTGAGAGGGTCAAAGACTTAACATCCATTGAAACAAACCTGAACCACCAATGGAATGGAGTAGTGGTGCACCAGCTCTTCACCCTGCCATATTGAGATAACTTTAAGACAACCGATTAGCTAGAATTTTCCTCCTGGCTGAAGGTCCTTCTGCCCATTGTGGTAGGAGGTCAGATAATGCGCAATTTATGGACTGGCTATGCTATGCTTACAATACCTCCAAAACACATGTTCTGGGTCTTTATCTCAGGAATTGCTGTGCCCCCCTTTACTCCACACAGCTTGCCCTCAAGTAAGGTTCCTTAGAGCTCTGAGAAGATCACAGCCTGGGTGTCTTTGTGTCTTTGTTGACTGTGCCTCGTCTTTCAAATGTGTTCCAACTTAAAGTTAGAAGTGTTTGGATCATTGCTGTTTTGCTAGTTTACTGCGTGACTGTGGCTATTGAAATTCCCTACATACTCATCTTCAAGATGAATGCAGAAATGCCCACTTCTTGGCCTGAGAGACTTAATGGGATAATGAGTTTAAAACACCTGTATTAACTGCTAAATTTCCACACATATTAGCCAATGCTACTACCATCACTTGTGCCACAACTACCTTTACTTTAGCTTTATAAAGGCTCCTCGTTCTCAACCTCCACCAGCCTTGCCCCCTCTTGCCTTCCCCTTTGGCTTTCCTTTTCATCTCTCTTCACTGTTCTTGTCTGATCACATAGCTTCTATTTCTCCTGAATCCAGCTCTGACCATTCTCTTTCTCCAGCCTTTCTTAAATCTTTTGGTCATGAACCTATATTTTTATCTTGCACTGTGATTCTTACTGCTATGTTTACAAAGCAGGGCCTTGCCATACCCACTGCCCAAATGCATCTTTCTCTAGTCTCTTGACTATTCCTATTATTATGAAAGGCAGCATCAATCATATAGATGTCAAAATTAGCAACCCTGAGGCCAGTTGTAATGTTTTCTTTATTTAAATAGCTCCTATTTACTTAGTAACCAGATTCTGTAATTTCTATTTTACATGTCAGTGTTTTCTGACTGAAAAATGCAAGCTATGAATGACCTCTTTCCATAGGAAGATTTTACTGGATACTGGTGAATTGAGATTTTTTGTCCTAACTTGACACAGCTCCCTTTCCACACCAGAAAGAAGGCTCATGAAGACTGTCTATGTTGATATTTATAAGCCTGGAAAATTAAAGTAAAGATCTGTTTAAGGATGATGTGCTGTAAAGAAAATAACACATACATAACAGTTATTTCTATATTGTTTATATGTATGCATTTGTAATATATTTTTATACGTAATACATTAATATATTAATACAGAAAACTAGTAATGTTATAGTTTGACTATCCTTTGAAACATCCTTTATCGTGTTGAAGGTTTGCTTCCCAGTGATGGGGGTAGTTGGCATTTCTTTCGTCTCTCCTCATTGCTCTTGTCTGATCTTGGTGGGACTTTCCCTGAAGAAGCATCACTTTGGAATCTGTATCTGGCCCCTACTCTCTTCTTGTCTCTCTGTTTCTTATTTACCACGCAGTGGGTGGCTTCTGCCATACACTCCTACTGCCATAACACTCTACCCCAACAGGGGCGCAGAGCCAACAGGGCCAAACACCATGGACTAGAAGCTCCAGAGTCACAAGTCGAAATAAATTCTTCCTCTTTCTGGTGTTTTATCAGAAGTGATAAAATTTTGGGCTAATATCATTATTTGCAAATGCTGTGCATGTTAGGGCTTTGTTCTTCTTAGTTGCACAAAACTTTTTAAAAATTCTGCGTTCTCCTGGGTAATAAGCATGTCTTGGATACCACTTTTCTTCATTATTGTTTCAAAGCTGAAAATTCTCATCCCTACAGCTCAGCAGTTGATAACTGCCAAATAGTATGTGATTTCCATTGAACCAAGAAAACAAATTTAGGTACACTATTTAAAAGCCATATAGAAACCTACTATTTTGCAACCAAACATAAAGATATAACTTATCTTTAAAAAGACTCTGAAGGGAAACATCTTGCATAGAATAAGCTGTTCCTAGAAACCATGTATTTAAAAAAACAAAACCAAAAAAAAACTGTAGTCCCATGTGCTGTATACTTCTTTAGGATACCTTTAAACATTGTTCTTGGGGTTCCAGAGGTCTTCTAAACAGCACAGGATCTTGCAGTTCCTCCTGTTTGTCCACTATAACTAGGTAATAAGACCCCGTTACTGAAAATATCACATACGTAGGATGTATGACATGGAGTAAACAAACTGCAACCAATCTAGAAGCTTCTTGTCTACTGAGGAGTTTTCATAGTTCCTGAGGGTGTCAGGCAGTCTACTGCGGGAGCAAAGGCATCAATAGTTTTGACCGGCTGTGCAGCTTATGTTTAATGAGACCACCCTGCTGGGCAAGATGTGCCCATCTGCGCAATAGTGGCACAATAGTTACGGGGGTATGCAACTGTTCTTCTATTAATGTTCAAGAAGGGAATTCATTCCTGGAACTGTAATACTGTAATTTCAAAAACCCATGGCAGGGGAGATCACAGGCCATAGTGGAGGAATTGAATATCATTGTTCAGCTAAGTTGACACGCTGCAGAGCTGACTTCCAAATATCCATTTTTATACCCATGGATGGACATCACTTGGTGCCTTAATCAGGAAGCCGCTCCTTCCAGTGACTGGCAGATAATGTCGAGCCTCATGGCTTAAGAAGGTGTGAGGATAAGTGACAAATGAGTTCTCAGCCCTAAATAGTACATTTATACCATCTCTCCCAGGGCTCAGGGACCACTGGAGAAGGAGCTGAAAGAACTAAGAGCCAAAAGACAGGAAATGACACTGTAGTCAGGAACTTACAACAGCTGCAGATGCCTGCACTGAGTTCCAGGGAGTCAAGGGACGTTCGCATCAGTTATGTACCCACCAACCATTCCACCAGGCTCCAATGGACACTGCAAACTCAGTGGTTACCCTGGTTCAATTAAAGGGATCATAAAACAAAACTAAAAGCCATGAACTTGAGAAAGGAATGGGTAGGGAGTGGGGTTAATATCGATGAGGAGAAAAGAAACAACCTAGGGAGATGGTAATCAGATATATAAAGTTGTCAAATAACAGAATTAATCAGTAAAAAAGAAGGAAGCATACACAGAAAGACACACAGATATATATACGCACACTCTCACTCACACCATATTATATCAGAAATAATCTAAAACTATTCTGAAATATAAACTCTATTTAAAAAATTATAGGAAGAAATTACCTTGACTTTAATTTGAATTAAAAAAAACTTAAATGAATTAAATTGACTTCGGTGATAAAGCATTCTTTGTAATGTAATTGGACTTTACAGAACTAAAGAGTGCCTCGACTAGGAGAGTGTGTAACATTCTCTCTCAGCTCCTTGATGCCACATGAACACACTCCCAGGAAGGGATTTCACCATGAGGAAAATGCAGACAAAAATAAGCCTGGTGACCTGAAGGACCTGAAGAGGCAGGATTTTGTGTGGCACTGATAATCTTTTGAGTAAACGGCGAGGATGTGTTTTGTGGTGTGTTCAAGGCACAACTGCTGTAACATGCAGGGGTGCTAGGTCCCTGACAGTGTCATATTAATTTATGGCAAGTAAACAGCCATTACCAGGAATCATAAAAGGGATAATTAATGGTATTGTTAGCTTTTAAAAAAATAGAAAATAAATGGCCACTTACTAGTGGTTTTGAAATGCTAATGAATTGCTGTGGGATCACTTCCAGTGAGTCATGTTTATCCCCCAAAGCCAATTCTGCAAACGCAGTATAGAATTCTCCTGCTGTTGCTCCTAGGTTGACCTTTCTAGTATATTCTAAAGGGAAATGAAAGGCTGTCCTTTGAAGACACCCTTTATGGTGGTCTCAGGTGGGGAGCTTCGTGACAGGGCAATATGGGTAGAAATCCCTCTTAGGGCATGACATGCTAGTATTTATAATTTAAAAATTTAATAATAACAATTATTGGTGTGTGTGTGTGTGTGTGTGTGTGTGTGTGTGTGTGTGTGTGTGTGTATCACATTTTGAGTGTGGAGTTTAAGACAGTTATAGGACTTGGTCTCTTTTCTTCCACTCTAGGTATAAGGGACGGAACACAGGTGGTCAGGCTTACAAGGCAATCATTTTATCCCTAGTCCATATCCGACCTGATTGCTTGTATTTTTTAAACAGGTACATTTCACATTGAAGAACAGGGAAGAAATTGATGTACACATTAGCCATGCCATGGGAATTAAGACACAATCCAGTTGTGGGCTGTGGAACCAACATGAAGACACAGGTTCAGCCACAGAATCCACACAAACAAACAAACAAACAAAAAAACTGGTGCACACACAAGCAACCTCAGCCATCAGGAGCAGGAACAGTTAGATCTTGAAGCAAATCTCCAAGCCTTGGATTGCACTGAGAGATGGTCTCGCAAAACAGTGTGGGTGGCTCCTGAGGAAGGATATCTAAGGCTGACCTCTGACTTCCAAACAGTGATGGACAGATATGTGGACTCTACCCCAGGAATACAACAAAACAAAATAGTGGACAAAGGAAATGGCATTAGTCAACTACATTTCAGAGTCAGGAAATCACCTTCCTTTCAACTGTTAAGAAAAACTTCTTGCTCTGGTCAAGTCAGCTTGGGAAACACTGCACAAGGGACTATTTTCGCATGGGGCTCAAAACTTCTGCAGCTTCAGACATTAGTTACCCGTAAGCAGTCTTGAGCATCTTGCTGTTCAGGTCCAATTCTCCTATGTTCACCATATGCATATTCATTTAGAGAGAGAAAAGGCCCCTTTCCTGTGTGTGTATCTTTTTCTCTCTTTGTCAGTCTTTCCTGTTCCCTCAGCAGCTGACCTCCAAGACAGAGGCAAAGGTCTCTGTCCATGTTCCTCCAAGAACAAAGACCAGCACATTGGCTCACCATGACACCCAGTCACTCAGTCTTGCAGCCTTGCCTTGGTCAGCTGTGATGAGGTCAACTTACTGAGGATACAGTAGAGAAAGTAGCTCCTTGTAATTCATCCTGGTCAGTAGGAAACAGTATATAGCCTTGTCCAGTCCTGTGGTTAGAGGCTTCTCAGCACAGATTTGTGCAAACACTCCCCGCAGGCCTGTCTCTTCCCTGGGTGGGAATGTTTGCCCTCAGTTCACAGAGTTTAAGAGTTAGAACTGTCGTGTAGCCCTCTCTGCTAGTGTCAAAGCCTTACTGTTCAGCACTGAGGAAATCTCAAGTAAACAGCCTTGTCCCCAACCTCCTCTGGCCCAGGAAAACCAATTAGGAAGGAGCACAAAAGTACCTCATGCAAAACAAAGAAACAACAGACCCCAGCCCAGGAAGCAACCATATTTGGCAGAAGGTTACAAAAGTGTTTTATTTGCTAAGGCCCAATGCTAGAGAGGGTTTTATTGCCCCCCTCCTTTAAGTTAGCCAAAGCCCTCTGCTGTCTGGGAACAGGAGGTACCCAGAGCCCCTGGGTCACCTGATCAGTTCTTCTCTTCCTTCCACAGTGAAAGGAAAAGCTGCTTTTTAAAAAAATATAGATGGCTTTTTATTCGTAGACTTTAAAAAAAAATTGAGATTATAATTACAACATTTCTCCATGCATTTTTTCTTGCTCCAAACTCACCCATAAACCTTTTCTCTCCCTTTTTCAAATTCATGCACTCTTTTTTTTATTATTAATTTATTCTTGTTACATCTCAATCGTTATCCCATCCCTTGTGTCCTCCCATTCTTCCCTCCCTCCCCTTTTCCCCTTATTCTCCTCCCCTATGACTGTTCCTGAGGGGGATTACCTCCCCCTGTATATGCTCATAGGGTATCAAGTTTCTTCTTGGTAACCTGCTTTCCTTCCTCTGAGTGCCACCAGGTCTCCCCCTCCAGGGGACATGGTCAAATGTGGATTCAATGATAAACACAAAGACAGAAGAAAAACGAGAATGTGAGACCTCAGAGAAGAAGGCGAGCAACACAGAGGTGAGCTTTTCTAAACAGAATCCAAGAGATGGAAACACGAATCTCAGGTCTAGAAGATACAATCACAGATCTTGAAGCAACCATTAAGGAAAATGCAAAATCTGTAAAACTCCTGACACAAAACATCCAAGAAATTAAGGACACCACGAAAAGAAGAAATCTGAGGATAATAGGCCTTGAAGAAAGAGAAGATATCAGTTTCCAAGGCCCAGAAACTATTCTCAATAAAATCATAGAAGAAAATTTCCCCAATCTAAAGAAAGAGATGCCTATAAACATACAAGAGGCCTACAGAACACCAAACAGAATTGACGAGAAAAGAAAAACTGCCCGTCACATAATAATCAAAACACAAAACATACAGAACAAAGAAAAAATATTAAAAGCTGCAAGGGAAAAGGGCCAAATAACATTTAA
The DNA here is from genome assembly GCF_903995435.1 of Acomys russatus. Taxonomy (NCBI): domain Eukaryota; kingdom Metazoa; phylum Chordata; class Mammalia; order Rodentia; family Muridae; genus Acomys; species Acomys russatus. The sequence continues at coordinate 1,573,664 of NC_067147.1, forward strand.
TGGCAAACCTATCAGAATTACACCTGACTTCTCAGCAGAGATCATAAAAGCCAGAAGGGCCTGGACAGAGATCCTGCAAACCCTAAGAGACCACAGATGCCAGGCCAGACTCCTTTACCCAGCAAAACTATCAATAACCATTGATGGAGAAAACAAAATATTCCATGACGAAAAGCTACTTTAACAGCATAGTTGTCTTTAGAAGAGGGGCCACAGCAGTCCACATTTTGAGGATTTGTACATGCCGCTTACCAACTCCATGATACACACACACACACACACACACACATATATATATATATATTTGAGATATAAGCAGCTCAATGGAAAGTGGCTTCATTTTCAGTCTAGTTTTAAAATTCACCCATCTACCTTTGAAGTGGAGAAAGATGTCTTAGTCACCATCCATTCCGGATGGCAAAATGGTAATCAGAATAGTTTATTTTCTGTACTAACAAATGTTTTCCTTAGGGAATTTTTTTTTAACATTTAGACAGAACTTTTTAAAAAAGATAAATTAAGTCAAGTGGTGGAGAAATTTCCCCAGGGATCTATGTTTTCATCCACAGGATACTTTGGGTCTCTGAGGTATTCCAAGAGGGCACAGCTCTACAGACAGGAGAGGTGGTCACTGAGATGTGAAGTCAAAGAATCTCTCCTCTAAGAGGATTGCTTACAACCATAGAATAGGCAAGCGGTAGGGCCTGGATGTGTGGTTCTGTGGCAGAGTCCTCACCTAGTGTATGCAAGGGCCTGGGCTCCATCTCAAGCAATGAAGCTGAAAAAAAAAACAAGGGCAGATAATGATAAACAGTAGCAAAGTAAAGAATTAACCAAACAATCTAAGCTCCTTAAAGAAGCTCTTGGCTAGCACTCTGCCAGTGCATATGAATAACCAAGAGCCATTTCTCCTGGGCTCTGATCAGCAGATTTGATATATGGATTGCGATCAATTTTTTCTTATGGCAAATCTATATGTTATTCTCTGTCTTCATTTGGTGCTATTTGCTGAGTGGCTGTTCCTCCGGGCCAGAGGTCGCTCTCTGGCAGTGGAGGCAGCCGTGTAATCTTTTAGTCTCCATAAGAAGAGTGTGAGATATTAAATCACACTTGACGTACCTGAGGCCCAGCAACTTCATCCATATTTTATATGCTGTAAATTTAATACCACAGCAGTTTTTAGGGTGATGTATTTATTAACTGGCTGGGGATGAGCAGTAGAGAAATTCAGTTTGTTCAGGAAAATAAAATGAAGACAGTCTGACAAGTTTGAGAAGTAAGCACAATGGCTATTTATTACTTTTTAAACACATGGTTTGTTGAAATATCTTTAGCAGTGCTTGTTCAATACATGCAGAATGCTTTCTGAGTCATCCCAGCTTGATTTTTTCTTTGAATTTTAATAAAATCCTCTTTTTAAAAAGGCAGTCTGCTTCCCCTACCAACAGAGGCTCAGTTTCCAGCAGTTGGCCTAATGCTTTGGAGGAAGAACCAAGGCTTTGTTCTATGTGAACGACCCTGCACAACTGTGAGAGAAACTGAGTCACACTGAGACTTGCTGTAGTTAAATGCCTGCTCTCATTAGGTCAGTTTTGCAGTTAGAATTATTGAGAGAACTGCCCTCAGTGTCTTTGGAGCATAAGTATAGACAAAAATATTTAGAAGGCAGTTTGACAGTGTAATCATTTAGCAAAACAACCATAGCTCTCCTCTGGGGCATGTGACACCCCAGCCATGAGCTTGAGACCAGGCTGATTGTAGTAGACATGAACTCCCACTTGTGGACTCTGCTCTTAAAAGGATGCCTTTATTACCTCCCTCCCTCAAGTCTCAGAAAATTGTGTGAAAAAGGAGAAGGAAAGATTTTAAGAACCAGATGTGGTGGATGATACCAAGGAAGTTTTGTCTTCTAGACACCATCGGGCTGGTGTACATTGGAACTCATAGAGACTATGTCAGCAAGAACCCCAGCACCAAGAAGGAGAAGCGGGTACAAAGCTCCACCCCTAACTAAGAAGCTATTTGCAACTGATACTTGGTGGGAGAGAGACAATCTATTAACTACACTCCAGGGCAGGCCCCATGCTGCCTGTAGTTCCCCAAAACACAATGGACTTCATAACTCTTGTATGCTTTTGTTTGTTGTTTTCTTTTTACCTTTTTGTTTGGCTGTGTTTTGATTTTTGTGGGGGATTGAAAGAGAGAAAGAACAAAAAGTTAAGTGAGAATGGGTTTTAGGAGAACGCTGAAGGAGCCAGGTAAGTGGAAATAATATGATCGGAATATATTGCATAAAATATTTTTGAAATCAACAAATTAAACAAAATTTAGCCAGGTATGAGTGAACACGAAGTAAGCACTTATTTGTCATGATTGGGGCTCTAGTCTACCTCCCTACGTTTCAAAAACCAAAAGGATACTTTCTTTTCTAATAGATTAGTGTGTCTAGTGGAGGGAGGGGAACACCAACCCACCTACAAAAACTACTACCTAAAATTTACCCTGCCTACAAGAAGTGCAGGGATAAAAATAGAACAGAGATTGAGGGAATGTCCAACCAATGTCTGGGTCAGCCTGAGACCTACCCCATGTAAGAAAGCCAACCTTTCAGACTATTAAATACACTCTCCTACGTTTGCTGAGAGGAACCTAGATTTGGGGCCCTATGAGAAGGTACACCCAGCAGAGGATCCAAAGAGGTACAGAGACTCACAACCAAATATCTTTTGAAACGTAGGGAGTCTTGTGGAAAAGTGGGGCATGTATGAAGGGACCTGGAATGACAGGAGCTCCAAAAGAAGACCGACAGAGCCAATTAACAAGGGCCCAGAGGGGCTTGTGGAGACTGAAGCACCAGCCAAGGACCATGCACAGATTGGACCTAGGCCCCCTTCACAGATGTAGCAGATGGGCAGCTCAGGCTACATGTGGGTCCCCTAGTAAGGGGAGTGGGGGCTGTCTCTGAATGGACTCTGTTGTCTGCTTTTTGATTACTTCCCCCCCTGGTAGAGCTGCCTTGCAAACCACATTGGGAAGTCTCAGGCAGGCCTAGTGAGACTTGATGAGCTGGGATGGGTGGGAAAGAGGGGGTTTCCTTTTTATGAAGAGTAGGGGAGGAGGGAGGGGGAAGAGGGAGGGAGAGAGGGTGGGACTGGAGGAGAGCAGGGAGGGGGCTAAGATCAAAATGCAAAGTGAATAAATAAATAAATTAAAAAGAATTTTAAAAATTGAAAAGACAAGAAAAAGATAGAAATCAAAACCTTCTCATGTCTGGGTGTGGTAACACATACCTTTAAAAACTCTGGGATTTTATAAGCTGAACTAGAAAGATCAGGAGTTCAAAACCATTGTGAATGACAGTGCATATTTTATCTCAAAAGATAACAAATAAATAGAGGCCAATGAGAATCTTAGCAGGTAAAAGTGTTTGCCAGAACAGCCTGTGGGCCTGCCTGAGTTTAATCTCCAGAGCCTACAGAAGGGCAGAGAAGAGCATCCTGTGACCTCCACATGCAGACTATGGTATGTGTGCACTTACGTGAATCATACACACACACACACACACACTCACACACACACACACTCACACACACACACACTCACACACACACACACACACACACACACACGATCCCTTGACCTTCCAATATTCCTTGTGTTTCATAGCATTTATCCTGTAAAATTGTTACTTTCGCCACAGATTAAAGGCTGTTGGTAAGATGCACACACCAGTCCTCTTATGTGTTGACTCTCTGGTAATTTTGGATCGTATATGTTTATTGGGAAGTAAATGAGACCTGCTATATTTATTTGTATTGTCTTCTTGCAAAACTTTCTTTTCTGTTTGTTTTCTGGAAAGTCCAGGGTTGCAAACTTGGGGTGAGCTTCGAGTTCTATGCATTTTAGCCAAGCTAGGACCGGCCATCACAAGTCTCCTCTTGTATTCACTGGCTCCCTTAGCCCTTGGGCGTACAAGCTGATTGGCATCAGAAGATGACATTTCTAAGGACACCTGAAAAGCCCTGTTCCTTACCTGGCAAGGAGGTTCAAGGGTCTTCATTGCACACCATGGGACTAGAAAAATAGTTTCTCCAGTGTGTTTACCTCACAGTAGCACCTGGGCATCCTGGGGCATTGTGTTGCTATGCCCACCTGCGGTGCTGAGTCCTATCTCTGTAGTGGGCGCAGCAGCAGCAGCCCATGCTTCCACAAATGCTCCTGGTACTCCAGCTGCCTGATCAAGTTTGAGAACTGCTGGACTCCAGTCGCCATGAACTGCAAACAGATGTTGTGTCTACAATCTCCACATCCTGAATCTGTCCCTCCCTGACACAGAACAGACTTCTGGAATGATCTCCCATATCACAATGCTCTGGGAGTGAATTCGTATTTGAATGACTTTAGAAAATACCATGCTGGCCAAGTGCATTCCAATGCCAAGTTCAAATCCTGTATTGTATTACTCAGTATATTGAAATCATCTCTTATAGTGACTTTTTGGAAGACAATGACTCCTGCTTTCCTTAGAATGAGGAAGTCAAGGAAATGAGCATGCTTTGAGGGAAATAAAAATGGATATTAGGAGTCCCCTCACCTTATTAGGTATATGGTTTGATGATACGTATATACATGTATATATGTGCATATATGGCATGTGCACTGAGTGTATACCTAGTGACATTGGAGGCCAGAAGAGGGTGTCAAAGCCCCTGGGATTTGAGGGAAATGTTTTGAGTTGCCTTGTGGGTGCTCGGAATTGAACTCAAGTCCTCTGTAAAAGCAGTAGTGCTCTTAAACTATGAGCTATCTCTGCTCGTCTCAAGAGGTCTTTTAAAACAGGGATTCAGGCATATAAGCAAGTGCTATTTATTGCCTGTGGTGGCTTCTAGCCAGTTATCTTGATCTTTAACTGTATACATATTACCCCATGTTCATATGAACTGCAGCAGCTGGGGGGAAATGCTCATATATGCATGCAATACACAAATATAAATAGTATATACATTATATATTTGATTCATGGGCTGCACAGAGATACACACACAAACTAGACAGGACTGTGATAGAACACAGCACAAAACAACAACCTACCTACTGCCTATTACAAGGGTAGTTAATTTTCTGTCAATTTGATCTGGGAAGAGGGAACCTTAATTAAGGAAATGACTCAACCTGATTGGCTGTAGGAAAGTCTGTATTTAACATATTTACAGCTTCAAAGTGAAAAGTAAGTAACACGAGCAGGCAGTATTTAAGCACAAAGCTGGGAGCAGTGCTCAGGTGCATCATCTCTTCGCTCATGTTTGTATTAATTAACCTTGAGTGAATTAATACAAGTCTCTGTGCTTCACTTTATCTCCAAAATGACATCAATAAAAAACGACCTATTAAAGCATTAGAAATATTAATTGCATTAATATGGTATAAATACTAAGGGCTAAAGAAAACCTTACTTTTAAACATTAATGTCATTATATTCAATGCATGTGTAGTCTTCATAATGTGTACTGCTAGGCTGTAGAGGAATCTAAAATACGTTTTACATTTCTTCAGTGTTTCCATCTCAAGAGAGAAGCCTTTAGCCTGTACTGATATGTGCAGACATGAGTCCAATGAAAGGGGGTGTCATCTGGGTTTGCTGCTTAAGGGAAAGTATCTAACTTGAGGTTCTAGAGGAGCAGAGAAGCTCTTCCCCTGCAGACTTGCCCCCTCATGCACTGACTCCCCAGGTCCTTCCCCTACATATTGCTGTGTGAGAAGCACCCTCAATGTGCGACTATATTAAAAGTTTGTACTTTTAGGGGAACATCTGGGCGAAATGAGGCAAAGAGAATAGGACTCTAAAGTGGTAGGACTGGTGCCATGTCAGGCAAAGAAGAGATACTGGGCACAAAAAGGGATGGCCATGTGAGGGTTCAGTAGATGAAGCCATGCACAAGCTAGGCAGAGAGCCCTCACCAGAAATGGATCCTGTGAATAACCTGACTTCATCCTTCTGAACTGTGAGAAAATACATTTTTGACATTTAAGCTCTGCAGCCTGTGGTACTTTGGTATAGGAGCTGGAGCTAAGAAACCTGTGCTGAATAGGGACTCTGCGTCTTTCATCCTAATGCCGTCCTCTGTCCTCTGCCCTACAACTAGCACCAAGGTCTTAGGAAAGGAAATTGCTCTTCTCTCTTAAAACCTGGCAGGTGTGAATTTTAATCCTTACAGCTCTTAGGAAAAGCAACTACTCACATTGGGTCCACTCAGTATGGGATCCATACATGTGACCTTTGGGAGTGGAGATGTTGCAAATGTAAGCAAATTAAATGAAGGTAGCGCTTGATCCAACAGGGCCATTAGTATTATAAGAATAGGGAAATTTATATATGGCTGCACAGGAGACTGCTATTTGAAGAAGGGGACAGAGACTGGGGTGGCACGCTTGGTGACTAAGGAACACTGAGCATTGCTGGGAACCACAGGAAGCTGAAGAAAGAAAGGCAGAGGTTCTGCCCCTGGTCCCAGAGGGAGTAGGACCTTGCTGCCCATTTGATTCCAGACTCCAGACCCATCAGAGAAGAATGCACTACCCCAGAGTTCAATAAACTACAGATGGAAATAACATGGGTTCAGGGATGATAACATTTGATATAAATCAAAAATTGCAATAACCCCCACACAGTACCCGAAGACTTGCAATTTGAAATGATGATAGTTAACAAAATGAGAAAATTAGTATATAGTTATGCCTTTTATATATAACTGTGGGGTTATACTACTTTGTAGACAATGACATTATGCATCTCAGGAATCTCCTGAGGTGTGGGATAGCTAGACTCCTCTCTATCAGCTGTACTTGAGGAATCCAGTTCCCATGTGTAACTAATTATTGTAGCTGGTAGGGATATGTGAATAAAATCAACCTTACCCACCCTGCACTGCATCTATATTTTATGGATTTCCTCAAAGTTTTCTCCAAGAAACTGCATGCTTAGGGCTTGCTCATACAGCACTGAGACCCAGTACCTGATGCTTAGGGCTTGCTCACACAGCACTGAGACCCAGTACCTGATGCTTAGGGCTTGCCCACACAGCACTGAGGCCCAGTACCCAATGCTTAGGGCTTGCCCACACAGCACTGAGGCCCAGTACCCAATGCTTAGGGCTTGCTCACACTGCACTGAGGCCCAGTACTCATCATGCTTTGGAAGAGGGACTAGAGCTCAGGGTGAGGACATATCTCCTACCCAGAGAGTGCAGAGGACAGTGTGTGTGTGGATGCATGCATGTGTGTTTGTGTGCATGCGTGTGTCATGTATGTGCACTTGTGTGTGCGGGTCCACATACCTAATGCAGAGAAGCACATAGGGACTCTTTCTCTTTTTTATTAATTTATTCAAATTACATCTCAATTGTTATTCTATCCCTTGTATCCTCCCATTCCTCCCTCCTTCCCATTTCCAGCTACTCCTCTCCGCTATGACTGTGACTGAGGGGGACCTCCTCCCTCTGTATATGCTTATAGGGTATCAGGTCTTTTCTTTTTAAGAGTCTTTTCCTCAATGTGACTCTTGCCATTTCTGATAGCCTGCTAACAGGTGAGCTACTGTGACAGGATTTTCTTAACCCCTACTCCCCACTCTGAGTGCTTCACATTGATGTGGATGCTGGGGATTTGAATTTAGTTTCAACTTGCTCCTGCAAATAATCATGAAAACCAAAGTTCTAAAGCACCCATCCTCTTTAGCAGGGATGATTCTGGGCCACATTGGATTAGAGTGATGTCAAAGGTAAGAGAGGCTTCAAGGAAACCCCACCATGGGTACTTTCACTGGAAACTTCTAGAAGTGTTTTCAGTTTTGTATCTGGTGGGATAATATTTGGATACTAAAGTATTTGATATAAAGAGATATTTGATCAGTGTGAGCCAAATATAAATATGAATTTTTTTGTGATTCATAGACTCCATACACACACAGCCTAGTAGTAGATCTTGTAATGTTTTTAATAGCTTTGTTTATAAAATGTTTGTGTTCCTACCTGTGACAAGCTTGTATTAGGGCTCTCACAAGTGTTCAGAGTTTGCCACATTTCAGGTGCTATAGTTTTGGATTAGGAATTTAGAAGTTTGTCAAAATCCCCCAAGTCTCCAGTGTAGCATTCCATGGAAAATACTGGTGTGAAGGCAAAAACCCATTTCCACAAGAATTTTATTTTATTTTAAAACCATCAGAAGCAGTGGGTTGGCTTTTGAGCAAGCATATGGAATAGACAGTCCTGTATCTACCTGGTTAGGGACAGGTCTCTCTGTACTTCTACAGTGTTCTCCATTTAGTGAGGTGGTAACTGTCATTTAGCCAAAGACAAGGGACACAGACAGTAGAGCTGGTAGCTGAGAGTGATATACTGTGGTTGCAAGGAGAAATGCAGACTCCAAAGGTGCAGTGGTCTTCTTCATTGGAACACTCTATGGAACATCTGAGAAAGCTCATTTGCTTTGTTTTCTGTGTATATAAGTAACTGGGTGACATCTTGTACTTACTGAATGGAGTTCTGTCAACCAGAGGCCTGGAAATCTACATTTCTATAAGTAGTCCAACTCCCCCTCCCCTGCACGTTCTCTCTCTCTCTCTCTCTCTCTCTCTCTCTCTCTCTGTGTGTGTCTCTCCGTCTCTCTCTGTCTCTCTCTGTCTCTGTCTCTGTCTCTCTGTCTGTCTGTCTGTCTCTCTCCCTCTCTCCCTCTCTCTCTCTCTCTCTCTCTCTCTCTCTGTCTCTCTCTCTCTCTCTCTCTCTCTCTCTCCCCTCTCTCTGTCCCCCTCCTCTTTCCCTCCAGAAGTTTGAGAAACCCTGAGGTATTCTTGTGCTTGGAATGAAGGGCCAGAGCCTACCTTTGTGTGCTTCCTGGATTGGACCCTTGTCTCCTGTCACGAGACACCAAGTGTGGTACATCTGCTAAAGTCATTTCATTTTTATGCAGGAAGATTTGCGTAGGGGAAGGGGAAGGTGAGAGGGAAGCGAGACCAAAGAGAGTGGTGAAGAGGAGAGGTGTCTGAGATGAGAAAGGCAGATGGAGCAGAGCAGGACATGAATGCACACTTGAAGCTGCAGGAGAGGATGTGTCCGGGTGGAATGAAAGAAGAGGGAAGAGATCAAAGGCGCCAGCCTCCTGCCTCCCCGTGTTCTTATGGTCACTTGCATCCTGACACTTTCTAGCCCCTCTACTTAATCGGGCATTGTGAGGGCACAGAAAAGTTCATATGCAAAGTCAAGGTGGAAGGGGCGACAGTCATGCATAAGTGATTTATACTCTTTTACTTTGAAAAGTGGTGAACAAAATCCCCCCCCTCAAATAGCGAATGCAAAATGCAGAACCGACCGGCAGCCTTTTAATTCCTTTATAATTCAACTTGAATTTGTGAATCAGAGTCTCTTGTCCATGTTGAAAAACCTCCTCAGGTGATTTTGATGTGCACCCCCACTTAATAATCCCCAGCTAGAGCATCTCAAGGGTCCTTTTTAACTCTGACAATCGATTTTCACTGAGTTTTCACAGAACAAATGTCACAGGTGCGTGGGGAGGGATTTCATCTTGCCTTGGATCTGAAATAGAAGGTTCTGAGCCTTTCTTAACATGTAGGCCGGGATCCGGATTCCTTCCCACGGTGCCTGAGATGCACTTTGCTCTGCATATGGCCTATTTCAGATTTTGAGTGGGTTTAGGAATGTCCCTAGAGGAACACTGTGCATTTGAAACAGGACAGGGTGGACAGACTGGTACTAGTTCTGCGGACACTGGGACTTTAGTGGCCAGCTCCCCACAGAGCTTGGTGTCCAGACGAACTGAAAATTAGTGCCCAAGTTATAATGGGCTCTAAACAGGAAGAACAGTAAAGACAAGTGCCTGTGACGCCCGAACCTCTTAGCTTTTGATCAGTGGGCTGAACTGACACACTCTGGCACAGGCACATGTGGGACAGCAAAGTGCGCAAAGCCAGGCTCACAGCAATGGCTGGAGGGGGAGGGGCTGCTGGAGAGTGTGCAGTGGAGCCTGCACCTAGAGAGTGGCCTGGGTCTGCTCAGGCCCCACCACTCAGTGTGCTAAAGGCACAGGAATGGAAGATGCCAGGTGGCTTCTGCTTTCCTTGGGGATGACAACTAGTGGCCCTACATCAGGCTTTTTCAGTTTACTCCAGGCTTGTATTTTTAGTAATCATTACAGTTTTTTAGATTTTTGAATTGACACAATTTATGGTGCACAATATGACGTTTCAACACACTTATGATATAATGCTCCATCAGAGTAACTGGCACATCTGTCTGCTTAGTATACACTGTCTCCGTGTTGGGGACACTTAAAGCCCTCTCTGCCAGCTTCTTTGAGATACATAGCCCAGCTCTGCCATACATGTGTCACCTGAAGGCTGTATGTGGTGGTGAGGGTTGAATGTATATGTTGAGTGAGAAATATGTGGGTTTATGTGTATTGTATGTGTGATGTGTGAAGTGTGTATGCTGGATTTGTGTGTGTGTGTCATATAAGGAGGATGTGTAAGGTTGTATGTGTGTGTCATGTCAAATGTGGATAAGAGGTTGTTGTATTGTGTGGGATATGTGGGTTTGTCATATGAGATGTGGGGAGATTGTGAGTATCATGTGAGTTGTGTGTATTCCATGTGGGGATTCTGTGTGTGTTTGTGTGTGTGCTATACTCGATGAAAGGTTCTCTCTCTCTCTCTCTCTCTCTGTGTGTGTGTGTGTGTGTGTGTGTGTGTGTGAGAGAGAGAGAGAGAGAGAGAGAGAGAGAGAGAGAGAGAGAGAGAGAGAGAGAGAGAGAGATAAGGTGTATATATGGGCTTTTTTGTATGTATGTGTGCCATGTGTGTTGTGCGGTCCTCTGTGTTTGCCATATGAGGTATGGAGATTGTTGTATGTGTGTGTCCTTTGACGTGTATGTAGGCTTGTGTGGCATGTGATGTGCATTCTATTCTGTGCATACTTCTCCTAGGCTCAAGCTCACTACAGCTCAGTGGCTGATGGTAGAGCACCTGAGGACTGATTCAGGGCTCAGAGTGAAGCTGGCGGTGGAGCACAGCCTGATCGGCAAGCCTGAACACCATCTGCTCCTCTCCCCTTTTGTGGGCTAGTTTGGACTCTGAACTTGATGTGTAGTGGGTACACATTTCATTAAAGATGTTTGGTCTTTGCGTTGGTTTCAAGTAGAAATAAGTTCGTGTTCCTTTTGCTCCTCATTCTTGTCTGTCTCTTCCATTTTCCTTGTTTTTTTAAATATATTTTATTAATTTATTCATATTATATCTCAATTGTTAGCCCATCCCTTGTATCCTCCCATTCCTCCCTCCCTTCCTCCCACTTTCCCCTTACTCCCCTCCCCTATGACTGTGACTGAGGGAGGCCTCCTCCTCCTGTCTATGCTCATAGGGTATCAAGTCTCTTCTTGGTAGCCTGCTATGCTTCCTCTCAGTGCCACCAGATACTCACTTATATGTGGACACTAGCCCAAGGGGCATGTCCCACGAAAGTCTTCACTTACCAAGAAAGTGGGACAAAGAGGAGGACATCCATTTTCTTTGTAGTGTTCCTGCCCTCTCAGCTGACTTATCAGTTAAGTGGGCCTTCTAAACTGGGCCCTCTGCTGGCTGGGTGAGGATGACAGACATGTGTCTCTTCACCTGTCTTATATAGTTTCTGCAGCTGTCTAGTTACACAGACCATCACTCTTCATTCAACTTGACTACATGCATGATTCTTCAGGCATTTTGGGAAAATCCTAGTGTCCATGGCCAAGCCTCATGAAAAATAATTTAATATTTTCTGGTATTTCTTCTTTTCTTCTTCTTTTATTTTTTATTGAAAAATGAAATCATTCATATTACATGTCATTTGCTATCCCATCCCATGCATCCTCCCATTCCTCCCTCCCTCCTGCTTTCACCCCATTCTTCTTTCCTATGACAGTGACTGAGGGGGACCTTCTCCCCTGAATATGATGCTAGGGTATCAAGTTTCTTCTTGGTAGTCTGCTTTCCTTCCTCTGAGTGCCATCGGGCCTCCCCACGAAGGGGACATGGCCAAATATGGGGCACCAGAGTTTGTGTGAAAGTCAGTCCCCAGTCTCCACTTAACTGTGGAGAATGTCCTATCCATTGGATAGATCTGGGTAGGGGTTTGATGATGACTGCACGTATTGTCCTTGGTTGGTGCCATAGATCGAGGAGAACCCCTTCGCCTAGATACGCCCATCATAGTGTTCTTCTTGTAGGTTTCTAGGACTCTCTGGATCCTTCTATTTCCCCATCTCCTATATTTCTTTCACCTAGAGTCCCAGTAGGATGTCCTCACCTCTATCCCACTTTCCTGGTAAGTGAAGACTTCCATGAGACATGCCCCTTTGGCTAATGTCCAGATATAACTGAGTATATACCATTTGAGTCTTTCTGCTTCTGCGCAAGCTCACTCATTATGATCATTTCTAGTTCAATCCATTTGTCCACAAATTTCGGGAATTCCTTGTTTTAATAGCTGGGTAGTATTCCATAGTGTAAATGTACCACAGTTTCTTTATCCATTCGTCTACTGAGGGACACTTAGGCTGTTTCCATATTCTGGTTATTATGAATAAGGCCACTATGAACATGGTTGAGCATATGTCCCTGTTGTATGCTTTTCCTGGTATTTCTTAATGTTCCTCCTGATTGCAGTGTACACATAGCTACCTATTTAAGAACCACAGACAAGTGATCATGAGGCCTCACTCCTCCTTGAGGGACTACTGTCAGTTAATGGTTACTGGGAAAAGGGAACTTATTATTATTATTATTATTATTATTATTATTATTATTATTATTATTATTATTATTATTGTGGCATAGACACCAGAAAGTTACCCAATCTCCAGTAAGTAACTTTATTCATGCTCATGCAAGCAACTTGAATTGAACTCAGTGGAACACCAGACACACACACACACCACATGCACACACATGCTGGCACATGCAAGTACACACACAAAGTAGGAGGGGTACTTCTTGGGATAAAGAAGGTTTACAGCGGAAGAGAGATAAACACCAAAGGCAGAGATCTGAGAGGCAAACTGCAGTGCTCATCATCTGTTTGTGTCCTGTGTGTTCTTTGAATTAAAGCATCTTCACCTTAAGTGTACAGCCGTGTCTTGCTCCGCCTAGATGTTGAGGAGGGGTGAGGATGGGCAGAGGCCTCCTCATAGATGAGGCCCATGGGTAACTGAAAGACCTCATTGTGTCATTGCTCTTGACCTCGCTGTCATCAAAGCTTCAGTAGAAGCTACTGGCATGTGGCAAAAGGGACTTTACTTGAACTGAACTTGCCTGTGTTTCTCACTTATCATTTTGTGAAGGAGCTAATGAGGCCTATATTGTCCCAAAGGTGGGCAGAAGCAGTGTTTGTCAGATTGCAAGAGCCTGTCCCACTGTGAGCTCCAACCTGACCAAGGCATATTCTAAGATTATTTATTTTCAGGGAAATAGTCATAATGACATACGAGGGGCTGTTTATGTTGCCCAGTGAGTGTTTACAGTCCATCACTATGAGCATGGATCAGATGATGTTTTATTGTTGTTGCTGTTGCTGTTGCTGTTGCTCAAAGACAGCGCTCAAGATTGATGTCTACTGACACGTCAACAAACTCGTATTGACATAGTAACTATCTATGAACTTCTCTGCCTACAATATGGCCATGAATGGCTTCCTTTGCCCCAGTGTTCAACAATGTTTCATCCCAGGCTTTTCCCCACCACGTATCCATGGTCTTTGCTACCCCAGAAATCTCTTGATTTCTGAGTCTGCGCAGCTTGCTCTGACTCACACTAGCTCTGTGGTATTTATTTCCCCACACCAGAAACTGGGCAGCTTTACTGAGCCTTGGGGTGATGTAGAGTAAAGGCGATGTCTTAAACCGTGTCATCAGGGCTAGAAAGGTGGTGCAGTGGTTAGGAGTATTCGCTGCTCTTTCAGATGACCCGCATTTGGTTCCCAGAATCTATATCAAGCAGCTAACAACTGCCTATAACTTTACTCAAGGAGGATCCGATGCCTCTGGTGTCTAAAGGCGTCACATTCATATTCAGGTGCCACAACTCTATATACATATAATTAAAAATCAAACAAGTTTTTATAAAGTGTTTATCATCACACCAGCCCCTTGCCAGGCATTGATGCCTTCCTGAGAGCTCTTATATTATGAATTTTCTTCTTGATTTTTAGAACTAGAAAACATAAGCTTCGGATCATTTTAAAACAAAGTGGCTATGAACATTGTTTCCTCTTTATTGTCATTCTTTAAGACACTTCTAGGAGGAAAAGAGCTGATGGTAAATTAATTAACTTCTTGTGAATGGTAACATTTAAGGATTCAACCAGTTCAAGGGCATCAGCTCTCTTCTGTAAGAAAGACTTCAGGGGAGCCTAAGCCTCCATTGTGATCTCATCAGCGACAGCCAGAAGAAGACAATGAGACACATTGAAGTTTTGACTAATGTGTTTTAATAATCTAGCAAAATATAGATCCAGTAGGACCTACAGCTGGCAGGTAAATAAACACCAGAACCTTGGAACCAGGAGAAACAAGCAAGGGTGAGCTGTGGGAAAGGACAGCCGAGACATGTTCAAGATGTGCTTCTGCATCAGGAAGTAGATCTCCAAGGCTGCCTTTCCAGTATTACCTTCTTATTTTACAGAGGTGTCAACCGAGGCTCCTCCCACTGTGTGGTGGCTGAGAGTGCTAGCAAAGAGCAGAAGGACTGCTCAGGTGGTCTGTCCAGAGGAGAGGAGGGAGGAGAATGCGGTTGCTTCTCATTAGCTTGCTAGGGTGCCTGTGTCAGGAGGTGGGGGAGCTAAGCCCAGCATGAAGGTCGGGAGAGGCATGCTAATCTTTAGATGAGGAGTCCTTTCCACAGACAAGAGCCTCTTTACTTTGCAAGTCTACTGGAGAAGCTGTGCGTGTAAACAGAGTGGCTTAACTCTTTCTGAAACAGCCATTTATTTGTGAAGACGATTTTATGTTAATTTAATTATAAGAAAATTGAAAAGTGTAATACATTGTTAAGCCCTTAAGGCCGGTTAATCTATTTGGATTGTAACAAATATAATTTTTATTAGCTCAGCCTATTTGGATGGTAACGAGTCTAACCTTTCCATAGACATTACAGACTCTGAGTTATGGTCCATTTTTATGTAAAACCAGCCTTGAGTGGAATAAGAGAATGTTCTTTTATCTGTCACTGTGTTATAGAATCATTATATTAATGAGAGGAGAACCAAGCCATTCCAATTATCTCAGAAGCTTGTGTCTTCTCTAGGTGTGATTGAAAAAAGGCATACAGGTAGTTATTAGAAAAATGACCAGCCTTACACAGAGGTAAGATATTTTGAAACTGCCCTTGGGTAAAATATGTTGATTATTAAAGGGAAAGTTAATCATTTTCCACCTAATCAGGCTATCTATCCAGAACCACTAATCATGGGCATAGTTGAGTCCTGGACCCGAGAGGCCAAGGAAGGTCTCCATGGTCTCCTCTCTCTCCTCTTCACTCCCTTCTTCACCTCCCTCCCGTCCCTCTCCTCCTCTCCTTCCTACTCTTCCTCTTTTCTTTCCCTTTCCCCCTTTGTGTCTTCCCCTTCCTTCTTCTATTCCCCGTTCCTTCTCCAGCTCTCTTCCCACTACTCTATTTTACCTGACAAGACAGTCCATGACAAGTTAAAAAGGCTGTCTTGTCTTCTGTTCTGCTTTCCTTTAAGGCAGACTGTCTGTAGGCCAGGTTAGTTGTAAACTCACAGTTGTCCTCTTACCTCAGTGTTGCTGGTCCTGGCACTGTAGGTGTTGTTATTAGATATAGCTTAATAAACAGTGTAAATAATGGAGTGAGATTCACTAGTATTAATGTTATTCCAAGTCTTTGTACAACTCTTTTTCTTCACCCCAGTTTAATGGAAGAGGAAGCTGAGGCACTTCTGACACTCACTGAGGTATGTTAACATTCCATGGCTGTAACAAAATACAGAAGACAAGTTACAAAAGAAAAACATTTAACCTGTGCTCGTGACTTTGGTGATTTCAGCTCATGGCTTAGTGCTCCCACTGCTGTTGGACCTGTGCTGACTGAGGATGCACATGTGGTGGAATTGTAGATGGAGGAAGCTGCTTACCTCCTGACATCCTGGGAGTGGAAACCAGCAATAAGCAGAGACTAGATTTCTATTATCATCTTCAAAGTCATGGCCGGATGACTTAATGTATCCCATTAGGCTGGACTGCTCAATGGTTCCACACTCGGACTCTAGTTGGTATGGAGAGGCCCAGCCTGTAAATAACAAATCTTTGGGGGGGTATCCAAGGTCCTTCAAAGTTGTAACTATAAACCCCCTTTGAACAGTTTCCAGGGACTCAAAAAGCCAGGATTAGTCGCCATATTACATTGTTATCATTCAAATAAAGGATGAATCATGACTTTGGAAAAAGGAAAAGATTTGCAATCTCTGACGCTCATACAGCATATATTGTTTATTCTAGACATTCCTTTATTATCAAAATTTCAGGCTCCACTAAAAATAGCAAAATGTAAGCAAATTTAGTAATCTATGTAAAGTTTGGGGGCACATCAACCTAGGAATCCAGGGAACATTGGAGAGCATCAGGCTGGAGCTACATGCTTGAATATTAGGTGAGGAGATGGCCGCTCACAGAACCTGGGAAACCTTTGATGTGAAAGCAGGCCTCTGGAAAATTACTCCTTAGGTCAACCAGGACATGATATCATGAAGAACTTTTGTCACAGTTCCAAAAGACAGGCAGGCAGTGCTGTGTCTACTTTGTGGATAGGAACTGGACTGTGCAAAGTCAAATGCTACACTCACAGTGATGCTAGTCACATGCTCCGGAAAAATATTCTAATACACTTGGCTTCCTTGTGACCTTGATCGCTTGAGTGATGTTCCAATGACAGAAGTTCATTTCTCACAGTCCACAGCCTGGGGCCAATCAGTAAGAGGATTTGCTTCCTAACTGATCAACAGATGAATGTGATGTTCCCACAGATTCATGTATTTGGGACCATCCCATGGCTTTTAGGTAAGTGTAGAATCCTGTGGGTTTTTACTTGATCAAAGGATGGATCTTCTGACAGGGTCACAGCACGATAGCTTTATGGGGATGTGATGAGCAGTAGGCAGTGGACAGACTTGGGAAAAGCAGGTCTACAGTCATGTCCTTGAAGGCTGCATCTGGCCCTGGTACCTTTCTGCATTTTATTACTCTACTTTCTGTGGACTATGAAGTGAGCAGCTTCTACCATATGCTCTTGACATCATGATGCTCTCCCTCGATGCAGGACTAGAATAAACAGAGTCAAAGACTATGGACTAAAACCTTTGCAAATGTGAGCTAAAATACATGATTCCTCTCATTAATATTTAATCAGGCATATTGTCACAATGGTGCAGAATATGACTAATAGTTATGTATTTGAAGTATCACTGCCTGGTGGAAGAAGCCAGCTAGTGACTTCCGACCTTTTATTAAGGACATTCATCTCATTCACATGGCCCCGCCCTCTTTACCTAATGTCATTCCCAAATCACCTGGGGTGTTAGGATTTCATCATATGGCTCACACATGTGTATGCATGCATGTACATGCACATGCACGTGTGCACACACACATACACACACACTTTAAAATATTCATGTCTAGCTAAGAATCTATCGTTTTAATTTACAGCTTTGAATTAAAAATAGCTGCTCACTTATTTTGCCACTTGTTTGTGTAGATAAAAGCCCAGCAAGTTTAAATCAAGGTGTTTCCTTCACACGGACCATAATTTTTCTTGTTTCATAGGGATATTGAATCAGAATTTTGTTAATAACATTATGAGGAAGTTACGTGTTCTATGGCATATTGATTGTTTTTGTTTGCTTCTTTCTTTGTTTTTGAGTTAAATGGAAGTTCTTTAAATCAGCATCCAGGGGTCTTACACCAGCATTCTGTTTGTTCTTTCTTATTTAGGAGGCATAAGATGGCATAAAGGCTTCACAAGCACATCCCAGGAACACTGGCTTGTATTCCTAAGAAGCTATAGCCTCACTCATTTGTTTAGGACTCAGAGATGAAAATTGTCTATTCCAAGCCAGATTCACATCTTTCATGTACTCAAATATTCATTCACTTGATGAAAGATTTTTGGATGTCTGATTTAGTGCTAAGTCCTACATGTGGTTTTAAAGACACAAGCATGGGCCAAGGGGCTTAGTCTTTTGCTCTGTTTAGTGACTTGATATTTTGGGGGACTTGTACACAGAGAAGGAGATAGAGGAGTAACCAGGTAGCCAGCATACTCGACAATTAACCATCACTATAATAAATATCTGAGAGAATAGACTTATGAAGAGAAATAAAGGTTTACTTTGGCTTGTAGATTTACTTTATAGATGTTGGTTCAAGGTCTCTGAGCCCTGCTGCTCTGAGCATGTGCTGAGGTACAAGTTCCTTAAAGAGTACACCCCAATGACAACCTTCTCCTAATATATCCAACTCAAAGATCCTCAGTGGAGCAGGTTAGGACCAAACCGTTATCATTTGGTCTTTTGGAAAACAGAGGGTCCAAACTACAGCATTTAGATTGCTTGACCCATAGGCTCCCTGTAAGGCTTTCAGTTGGGCATGGCCTAACACACAGGGGCAGAGGGAGGCAGTCATCAGGGACAGAGATGCTCCACCTCTCCAAACCCAAGACAGTGGCCTTTGAGGCTCCTCTGTGCATGTCCTTGTGGAAGCCAGAGTTAAAAAAGAAAGCAAAGTTGGTTGACAAGAATTTCTACCACTGATAGCTAATTGCTCACCACCTTGTCAAAAAGTCCCTCCCTGCCTCCTGAAATCAGATGTCTCTTCTTTGTTTGCAGGTATCTCGCAGACTGGACCAGCAGTACTTCTTTCAGACTTCATGCATCTACGTAGTGACTCTGCATCCACTACCATCTGCTTTGAAGCCCTGAGTTCCTAGGGGCCTCTGCAGTGTTCAGAACGGAGCTCACTTTTTCCCTGAGTGTATTCTCCTCCCGTAGTTGTCCTAGGTAAATTGGCCTGCAGCCTAGCTTCTTTCTGATTGGCTGTGGCTCCTCTGATTCTTCAGTGGTGTGGTTTTATGTTCTGTTCATACCCATTAGCTCGCTCTCCAAGACCTAGAACATGCTGGAAATAAGTGAGAAGAAACTCTTAGAGTTTGGGATTGCTCAGTTCTAGGTCCAATGGGAAGGAAGGAACTGGCTTCATCCTCAGTTCTGGCAGATCTTCCCAATACAGGGTTCCAGAACCTGTTGGTGCTGCTGCCCTTCTGTTGCTAGGCCCTCAGGCACAGGGGCCTTGGCCATGCTCGTGTGTGTGTGTGTGTGTGTGTGTGTGTGTGTGTGTGTGTGTGTGTAGCTGCATACAGGGGTAAATGCCAGGGACAGATGTCAGAGCCAGGGTTCTGGGCTTGCTATCTCTGTGCAGTCCAATAATGGGAAAGGGGTCACCTTCCTGAAGTCTGATGGAATGCACTAGTGGGAGCACAGTAGCCATATATAGTCCTGGCATTTGATATGTTGTGTGGAGTAATGGAAAATAACCAAGAGCACTTTCACTAACATCATCCTGAGCAGGAACTGTTTCTCAAAACTCTCCCCTCCCACAAATCGTTTACCCTTCATTTCTTCAACCAATGGAGGACAGGTCGCCCCTATATTGTCTTACCTGTGCTTGGGCTTGGGGACATCACCAAAAGTGTTACATAGAGAAAGTGTTTAGTTATCTTTCCATCTTGTGGCAAAATATCTAAGCCATCAACTCCTGAGAATTTATTTTGGACCTCAGAGATTTCGAGGTGCCAGGTCACTTGGGTCTGTTGCTTTGGGTCTGAGGAGAAGTAGAGTACCATGATGGGGATCACATGGTAGATAATTCATCTCACATAACCAAAGAAAGGCATAGAGGGGCAGCGTTCCAAATCCCCATGAAAAGAACATCCCATAATGGCCACTTCCTCCCATGAGTCTCATGCTTGGTGATAAAGCCTCCAATACAGGAGTGCTGAGGCTATAACAGCTTCAAACCAGGGGACTGTTAAATCAGTTCCCAGGAATTGCTATGAGGCAGTAACAGGTCAAGATCACCAGGGCTAGACTCATGCCTCTGGTGGGTGTTAGCTTCGTAAAAGCAATTGAGGACATTTATGTGAGGCAGAGTCAAGCCAGCAAAACCTTCCAGGCAACCCCAACAAGTATGAAAAATGGCAAAAAGCTTTAGCTCTCTATTGTTTGTTTCTAAAAGATGAGACCTTATGTCTGCAGTAATACTGTGGTAACTGGACGTGTGTATTCAGCACGTCAGAATCATGGCAGGTGAGACGTGCTCCCCTCCCCACAGTGTTCACCTGGTGTGTCAGAGCTTCCTACCCTTATCAATTATTTAGAAACACACTGCATTGCTATAGCCCATCGCCAGTTGCCACATGCATCTCCTCTTGCTGTGTCCAATGTTTTTCCTTCTCCCTCTGTCTGCTTGTCCCGGTTACTAGTGACTTTAGTTCCCCTTTGCTCTTCTAAGAAACAAACTTCTTAGCTTCACAAATGAGCAAGGCTATATGGTACTTATATTTCCATGTTGGGCTGATTTCATTTAACATCGTGTTGCCCAACCCAAGCATTGGGATTTCACTCTTTTCTAAGGTGAATAATATTTCAGGGTGTGTACATGCCGTATTTTTACATCCACCCATGTGTTGGAGGATATCTTGGATAATTCTATATCTCAGCCCTGCATAGAGAGCTATAATAAACTCTGAATTGAGTGCCTCTGTGCTGCTGTGATTTATCGCCTTCAGATATATAGCCAGTGATAGGATTGCTAGACAGTATGGCTAAACTATTTTCAGTTTTTTAAGTGGGCAAATGGCTTTGATGTGGTTTGTTTTACTCCTACTTTGTGCCTGACATTTTAATCATCATAAACCTCCAGGAATATCTCTCTCTCTCTCTCTCTCTCTCTCTCTCTCTCTCTCTCTCCTCCTCTCTCTCTCTCTCCTCCCTCTCTCTCTCTCTCTCTGTGTGTGTGTGTGTGTGTGTGTGTGTGTGTGTGTGTTTAGTCCTATTCAAAAACAAGAAGCAGAGGCACCTGGCCTCAGTGGCTTTCTTATGCCTTGGATGATGGACTCAAGTAAGGTTTTACACATTTGTCACTCATCAGGTTTTTTTTTTTTTGTCACTTTGCTTCTAAAATCTCGCCTAGAAAAACTTAAATTTTATCCTGGAAAGTATAAGTTTTCCTCTTTCCTTATTCCTTCTGGATAACAAAGCAATTCAAAGATAATTTTTATGTATTTGGTCCTCTATATAATCAGGTTTTATGCCAGTGTATTTAATCAAACAACATTCAAGCCATTGTTGAGTGTACTGTTTAGTGAGATTTAGGACAGATGCTTTCACATTGAACAGATGCAGACCTTACTCTTGGCATTGTTCCTTAAGTAATGCAGTATAACAATTACTTAATTACTTACACACGCTTACATTTGTGGTAGGTGTTATAAGTTATCTAGAGAATATTTAAAATGCACTAAAGTCTATGAGATGGTTACATGTGAAAGCCTTGCTATTTATGAAAGGGACTTGAGCATTCATGGATTTCCATGAAGTGAAGATGTCTTAGACATGCTCTCTTATGAATGCAGAGGGTATTTACAGTCATCCTACTTAGGGTAGAAAGACGTAAATATTCCACAAACCAATGTTTTGCTTTGTTTTTTGGCCACTGGTATGTGTAGGATATGTATAGAATCCTTCGTAGGGTTTTCAAGGAGTCTGGACACAGTACATAGCCTGTCCATGAACATGGACAACCTCAGGGGACTAGAGCATTCCCAAGAAGATGGTAATCTCAGGGGCAGAACGTGTCTATGCACATGGGCAGTATCAGGGCACTGGCTGGACATCGGCAGTGGTTGCGAGAGTCATGCTGAGTTCCAGGCATTAAGACTTGGGAGGCTGTGCAGGTGACAATATCCCTGGCACACAGCAAGCCCCACAGTTTCTGAATGGTGTTTTGTTTTCTACTGCATAGTGTCTTCGTCATTCTTTTCCAGTAAAATTCCACTCGGGCAAGTGCCTTGGCCTGGACTCAATTTAGTCATGTTCAGCTTTGGGTAGTTATGGAAGTGAGTTAATAGAGCCAATATTTTCTGTACTCCCATAAATATGAGAAGTTTAAAAGTACTTCATAAGACCTATTGTACTTTAGATAAAAGAATAAGCAATTGCCTTCATAATCTGTGGCTTGGAATGATACCTAAGAAGAGATATGTCTTAAAGAGACCAGCTATGGAAGAAGGAGAGGGTCACAGACAGAAGATGTGGCTTGTCTACACTGAAAAGACTTCGGTGGTGTGCGACTCTTCATTTTGACTAACCCATAAAGACGAACAATAATACCATCTCTAAGTTAACATATTGTTTTCTACTGGTAGCATATTTTAAGTAATTTTAACAATGACACTCTCTTATAAGTAGAGAGTGGCTGGAAAATGCCCTACAGATGCAGCAGCTGGATTCCTTATACACATGGGCTAGTTCCAGGCTACTTTCACTGCATATCCCAGCTGTGTATCTTACAATGATTTTCCTATATCTATGATCACTTCCATACAGCAGCAGGATTCATCTGTCTTTCCAGGTAATATGCCCAATTCTCTTCTGTATAACTCACTCTTGCATGTTCGGGCCATTCTCAAGTTAAGTAAGAATTTCTTAACACAAACGTTGTGGAGTAGAACAACTGCTGAGTGACTAGAAATGGGTGGCGTGTACAACTAAGGTATGAAAGGACTATGCAAGAAGAGCGTACCACGCTCTCATAAGGATACTCCATTTAAGATTTTGGATTTGTTTACTTCCAGAATGTTCTATTCAATATTTTTAGGCAGTGGTTGGTTTTAAGTAACGGGAACCGTGAAATATGAATCAGCAAACAGGGACTCTCATGTTAACATCCATTCTTTTCCTTAATAGAATGAGAATGAAGGATCAGGAAGAATTAATAAGTCTAGTTAGTGCTCCATCATTTGAGAGTGTCTGGGGCACAGGCTAATCTGTCACCATGGCAGGTAGGCTTCCCAGAGGTTTGGATATTTATTGGCAAGTGCTTTTCTTGGATGAGACGAGCATTTACCTTAGCGGACTCTGGGTGAAGCAGATTGCTGTGCACAATGTGGTGAGCCTTACCCAGTCAGCTGAATGAGACTGTTGTCTGCCACAGGAAAAGGAATCCTGCCAGCAGATGGGTCTGTGAAGCTGGGCTTTTCCGGCCTCTCTGATGTTGGGAAGAGACTCACAAAGTGAATCTTAATCCCTATCTGCACGTGCCTTCTAGTAATGTTTTTAAGAGCAGAGAAGCCAAAGGCAAATTAGGTGAAACTCAAGCAGAGTGTTGAAAAGAAAAATCAGATGTTTGGCTAGGAAGTTGTTTCTCCGTATCAAGGAGTCCTTATACCCATATTTCTTTGTGATAACAAAGAAGGTGTATTTGGCTTCTGCCAAATGGCTCTGTATCCTGTCTGCTTCCGGGACTGTGCACTGTCTGCCCCACAATGAGAAGAAATGATAAAGTAAGGAATGCCGGTCTCTCAGAGGTGTGTGTGTGCGTGTGTGTGTGTGTGCATGTGTGTGTGTGTGCATGTGTGTGTGTGTGCGTGTGCGTGTGTGTGTGCATGTGTGTGTGTGTGTGTGTGGTGTGTGTGCGTGTGCGTGTGTGTGTGTGTGCATGTGTGCGTGTGTGTGTGCGTGTGTGTGTGCATGTGTGCGTATGTGTGTGTGCATGCGTGGGCATGTGTGTGTGCATTTATGCATGTGTGTGCGTGTGTGTGCGCATGTGTGTGAGTGTGTGCGTGTGTGCGCTTGTGTGTGTGTGTGTATGTGTGTGTATGTGGAGAGAGACAGAGAGACAGAGAGAGAGACAGAGAGAGCAAGGGAGTACATGAGGATAAAGTTTTAAAAATAAACACAGAAGGGAAGTAGTGGGGTGGAGGGAAATGAGAAAAAGTATTAAGTTTCATATTTCTAACATGAAAATTGCTAAGGGAAGTATCAGTATCCTTCAAAGGGGAAAGAACACACTTGAAAGGGGCAGGATATGAAAAAGTGGGGGCCAGGCCAGGAGCAGAGCAGGAAGCCAGCAGATGCAGGCCCTGGGGAAAGTGGATAAACAGTGCAGCGGGGCCCAGCTGGGGGAAGAGTGTTCCTGAGGACCAGGCAAACCTCCGTGGGCGCCCAGACACTTGAGAGCTGCATGTGGAAATCGAGATAAGCCAGGAGGCACTTTCTAGTGCATCCACAAAGAGCACACGTGTGAGGGAAGCTTGAGGGAGAGACAGAATAAAGACATTAAGAAGTTGGATGGAAAGGGGCGCATGGCACTGAAAACCAACCAGAGTCCTGGGTGACTGCAAGAGCAACTGTCCCTCAGCTTCCCTGGTGGCGTGTGTGGGGATTAGACTAAGGCTGTAAAAAGACTTGGCCCAAAGGATGTGTTAGAACTGTGGCTAGAAGCGGAGGAGAAAATACTGCTTAAGCTGCATGACAGACATAGGAGGAAGCAGAGGTCTTTCCAGTGGCCCTGCTGATGACAGGGACATGTCCACGCTCACTCCCAGTCCCGGTCTGAGCAATTTTTATTCCTGTGTATAAAAAAGGCAAACAAGTGGGGTGTAGACGTGAGTGCCAAGAGACCAAATGCTGTCTCAAGGGTGAGTTAACGTTGGAAGGAGGAAAAATCTTGCTTTTTCTTTATTTATTGATATTTGAACATTTTAAATCTCTTTTCTTTGTAAGTTTCAAAAAAAGGTGAAAGGGGAGGGAGGACGGGAGAAAAAGGCACGGGGAAGTAAAAGAGGGAGAAGACGAAAGAATGGTGAGAAAGAAGAAAGGAGAAGGAGAGGAAAAGGAGGAGGAAGACAGAGATAGAGAGGGAGAGAGAACATGTTTCCAGAGTGGGTCCTGCAGGGTGCTGATGCCCTCTGCCTGCAGGTGAGCAGCAGCAGCACATACTGTCCCTGGGGACTTTTTTCTTCTCATTTAAAGTCCGGCGAAGGGACTTGGTGCTGTGTGTTTGCTTCAGGGCTGGTAAAGGGAGAGGCTGCCAGACCCACTGGGCCACTATCCAGGCTTGTATAGTGCTTCAATTTTAATTAAAGCGTTTAAATGCTGGCAGGTCAGTATTGTTAGGATGGGTGCCTGATTAATTGGTTGCTTCTTTGTTACAGCTATAAATGGGATGTCATGAGGGTACACGTTAGAATCCAAACAACCCCCTGTAGAGTGTGGGAGAAAAAGGATTCCAGGGCTATCCACTTCATTCATTTGAAATGTGAGGTAGCAGAGAAAGCAAACTTTGCCCTGGTCATCGGTAACCTCACCCAAAGGTGACCCAGGTCAAAGTTGCTGTGCAGTGATGGATGACTGGCCAGGACCAGCAGCCTTACATACAGAAATGATTCTCCAGGTAAGGAATTCCACTCTCAGCCAGCCAAATTAATAACTGTGCAAATTAAAAAGGACGCCAGAGCACTAAAGAAACATCTGGTAACCAAATTCAAAAAGTAATGATGATGATGACAAATTGGGAGAGACAAAAGAGATTTCTGCTTGAGGCAACTTTCCATCCAGCTGCGCCGTTCCTCCAGGAACAGTCACTTGAGCCACCCCTCTAATGTGGCGACACCGTAGGGTAGATTTCTGAGTCCAGGTGACTGGCTATTTAGGCCACTGGCCCACAAGAAATGTGTTAGCAGGCTCTGGACACAGCCCAATTCTTATAGTTCAGGGTCTCCCAGCTTGGAAGCCCGGACATGGGGTCAGATGGGGTCTGGCAGAGAGCTATGCAGCCTACCTACCTACCTGCTTTCCACTCACTGACAGATTCCATCTTTTCCCCTCCCCCACCTGCCTTTCTGAAATAAATGTCCTTTAATACCCCACATTCCATGGCGGCAGAATGGAGCTGCCTGGGCTTTCTGCCTCCCTTTAGCTCACTGAACAGCAGCACCCTTCTTAGAAGGCCCATGATGCTGGACTCACAGTGCTGCCTGCAGAGAGGTGGGACAGTGTGTTTTAGAGGATTGTTTTGCACAGTCTCCCCTGCTGAGTCATCATTGGGGTTTAACTGTACCCAGGGAGCCATACACTACACAGAGTAGCAGCGATTGCCAATCCCTCTAGAAAGTTCAAATTGCGCGCCTTGCAGGAGAAACATGGGCTTGTGTTTACACTTGCATGCAGTTTACTATTTGTCAGATTTCCTCTTTGTTCCCTATAAAGAACACAATTTTAAGCCATGATAGCAGGATGTCTTGTAATTAAACATTTCAGTGCCCCAAGGTCTTCCCCAGGAAAGACCTATTGAGAAACAACTCACTAATGAAGTATGACCATGGTCTGGGTTCCCGAAATCAGCTAGCTATGTTGTTTCGTTAGTAAAGATGGAGGTACAATTAGTACTAGTCTTTGAATTTACACCTGCCACCTGGGAACATTCAGGCCAGGAAGTCACTGTGGCAGTTTTCTTTACCCGAGTGTTCATTTCTTAGAGGTTGAATTTTGTTCCCTCCCTCCCTTCTTCCTTCCTTCTGTCTGTCTATTGGAAAGCTCTACAGCCCATACTGACCTCAGACTTCTATGCAGTTGAGGATGACTTTGAACCTCTTGTCTTTAGTTCCTGAGTTCAAATGCTAGGATTACAAGCATGAGTTAACCATGTTTGTAGAACTGGGGATTCAACCCAGGGTTTCGTGCACGCTGGAGAATATTTTGCCGATAGAACTAAATCTCCAGCCCCTACAATAAGTTCTTTTCACCCTCTTTCTGCTAACCACTCTCTAGTGATGGGCTAGCCACTTGGCCAAATGACGTACAGTGACGGTGAGATGCTTGTGATTTTGTGTGTGTTAGATTTCTCATTGACTAAAGAAGTTATTGCCAAACTGGTTGCTGCTTCTGTAAACAGGAACAAAATATAAAGTTAAATCAGTCTAACACAAAAGTTTTTGAAACTGCCGTACCTATGCTACAGGACTCTCCTAGAGTGTCCACACTTCCAGTTCACTAGATTATGAAGTACTAAGAACCCTGGTGTTGGGGCTGAGAGATTGCTCACAGACTGCTCTTCCAGAGGAGCCTGGTTCAGTTTCCAGCACCCACATGGCAGCTCACAACTGTCTGTAACTCCAAGATATGACACTCACAGACATACAGGCAGAAAAACACCAATGTACATAAAATAAAAATAAGTAAATTATTAAAAAAATACTGGTGTTATTGGAGAATTTGGACTGGTGCCTACTTAGGACCTTCACCCGTATTTTCTAGTGTCTTTGGTATAGAAAGGTACTCTGTATGCTACCAAAAGACAAATGTAAGCACCAAACCAGCCACAAGCCCTTTCATCTATACTAGTGTCTTTCCTGCAAGTTATGCTTGTGGGAGTAACCAACCCATATCTGATTTGACTTACAGCCCACCCTGAAAGATAGAGCCCATACTGCTTGGATGACCAAGAACCAGAGCCTAGATATCCCAGGGACCAGGGTAATTTATATGTAATATTAGTTATATATATATATATAATAGTAAACATATACAGTATTATAATATATAAATATATAATAAAATAATACATATTTGTAATAATACACATATTTATAATATAACATATATATATATATATGTATCCTATAGGTCCTTTGTACATATATTATAGTTCCAGTTTAGTGCCTTTATGGGACTACTGAGTGTGTGAATGAATCTGCCTCTGATTCTTGTGTCTTGTGCTTTTTGCCTTCTGTTTGTCTTGTCTAACTCCAATGTGATAGTTTTGCTTTATCTTATTATATATTTGTTATATTTTATTATTATTCCTTAAAAGCCTCTGTTTTCTAATGAGAGACAGAAAGGGAACAGCTCTGAGTGATCCACCAGGGGTGGAGCTGCACTGGAGGAATGGTGTCCCTGTTCAGGTGTGGAGAAACTGGGAGGAGTAAAGGCAGGGAAACCTCAATCAGGATATACGGTGTGAAAAAAATCTATTGTCAATTAAAAAGATGATTCCTATGTTAAAAGCGTAATGAGTAGACACAATCGCTTGACCTACCCTCTAGTCTAGCTGTCCAGTGGACCCAGGGCCCGAGGCTCAGGTAGACACACAGTAGAACTTTCTGGGAAGCACAGCATGACAGAACTTCCTAAGACTTTAGAAAATATCATCTATTCACTCAAAGATTTCCTTCTGTAGACAGTCCTAGCCTCTCCCATATCAAACAGTTGGAGGAGACATGATTTCCTGCCCTTATAAATACACACCATGGATATTTCAGAGCATTTGAAAAATAAATCCATTAAAAACATGACACTCAGCATATTCACCGTGTGCTTTCTTTGAATCCAAATGTCATCAGTTTACCCTACTTGGTTTTGGGAATGTGTCACCCAACATTTCCTATAACTGACCACCTCAAGGCTTGCCTTCTATTTTGATAGGAGAGACAGGACATGCAAAGGCCTGTCAAAATTCATAACAGGCATGATAACCAATGCCTCCAAATCAGTACAGTCCAGAATGAAACCTTCTGATACTTGTGAAATGCTACTATGTAGTCTTTTGAAATCCCTCCAACCTTACCAGAATGCAGTCAGTTCTTCTATCTCAGATTACAGAGGTGCAAAAGGTGCGAATGTGTTTACTAATAAGCATCAAATTTGCCACACTAAAATTAAGCTCTATTTTAAAAATACACTGTGTATAAGTAACACTGAGTATTCATCCATGTGTATAGATTAACTGAGGGGCTCAGTGCCCCAGTCCTACCTGCTGAGCCACATCAGCCTGTGTGGGAACATGCACTGTTTGCTTGGGAAGTAGAGGAATTTGTCATAGAGCTTTTATCTGCACTGTTTCTTGGTGAGTAATCAGGGTTGGCCTGTGCCCAGGGAGCCATGCATTACACAGAATACTTGTGATTGACAAACCATCTAGAAGATACAAAACATACATCTTGGAGAGAGTTGGCTATTTTGTGGGGTTATCAAAACATCACAGAACTGAGCAGCAGCCAGGACTGGTCCATCCTATCATGTCTCTCTCCCCTTTCACAGAGGAACTGCCTCCATTTTCAGAGAGGTGCCAAGGAGAGATTCTGACTGGCCTCTTAGTTGTCTCTGTCACATCAAGCAATTCGCTTCTATCTTGATCTAGAAATTTCCCTATGACGTCTGTCCTGTTCGAACGATGCTGACAAGCAATGGGCCTTTCACGGCTGCTGCTAAATGATATTTATTGTAAGGTGACTATCAGATCAAAAGGCATTTGTGCTGATTGGCTCTGGGCCATTGCTGGCCAGCCAGAGAGCCAGGTTTTGTGGAGCTCTGAGAACAGTTGCTCAGATATGGGTCAGTAACTGTATAAACTTCCATCATGCCGATTGGTTAAGAAATCCATTTTGTCCGCTGTAAATTAAATGAAGATGTAAGGTTAAAAGACAGATATGATGTTCGATAACTGAATCGTGGGGCAGGAAAATGCCTCAGGTGAACTGCGCTACACACCAACTACGGTGGATAATGCAAACCACTGAGTGTTTTTAGGAGGGAAAAGTGTACAGTGTTTCGCAAGTAAAAACCACTTAGTTTATAACTAAGGAACGAAAGGGAACAGAGTTCAAATTGTTCAGTAGGAAACAATGGGAAGGTATGAGGAAGATGGTATCGGTAGTACAGATTAGACTTCATAGGCTGAGGTCAGGTGTTAGGGGAGGAGTGCTCCCCTTTCTGATGGCCAGAGGAGGCTACAATCAGGATGTACAGTGAACAAATTTAAAAAAAAAATAAAAATTTAAAATAGAAAGTCCAGAAAATTAGGGAAGTTGGAGAAATGTCATGGTTATTTCACGGCATATTAAAGTAAATCTTTACTGGAGTTGTTCATTTTCATAGTTTCGTCAGGAGTCGTACATTATTCACCTTTTGGTTACTTGATCAAAATACCCAAGCCTGAGTAGGTTATAACGACACGGGCTTCATTTACCTCACAGTTATGAAGGCTTCTACTCCAATCAATGTAGGGTTAGGTCTCGCTCTTCTATAACACAGTGTTGGTGGCCACCTCACTAAGGCTGTGTGGATATAAGACTGTGTGGATATATGAGAGAGATCACAGACCAGGGAAGAAGCCAGAGAGTGACTAAGGTCCCCGGATAACTATGCTAATTGTCTTCATGAGCTCTTCTTGTCCAAAGACTTAGCAATCTCCCACTGGGCGCCACCTTAAAGGCTATTATAAGTATTGCCGAGCAGGAGACCTATTTGTCACACTTGAGCCTCAGCTGTGTGATGAGCTTGGGGTGTGGCTCTGGGAAGTCTCGGGGTGGCATGTGGATCCTGCCTTAGTGTGCCAACCGGCCCCTTTCCCCTCCCCAAACACTGCTGCCTTCTCTCTGCCTTTCTCTGACTGGAAAGATGAGTCCATCATTAGAAACAGCTGCAAACAGGCTCTGCATCCAAACCCTATCCATGGAAATGAAGGCTGCTGTGGTGAGCCACCATCTAATTTTTAGAAATTCTTGTGCAGGAATGTGTCCTCACCCATGTCTCCAGGCACTGTGAGTAATGTTGATTTATCCTGTAGAATCCCACTAATTAGCGCTAATGACAGGGGAACCCATTGTGGGTTGTAGAATTTTGCAAATTAGTGAGTACATGAGTAAACAATCAAAATCAGGAGTCTTGCTCAGGAAAATGTCCTTTTTTTTTTCTACTTATTTTGCCAGGAAGGTCTTTATTGTTGATTGTTTATAATTCTTCATCTTCTGTGGCTGACTTTGGACTTCTTTAGAAGGGGCATTTGTGACGACTAATAGGATAATTCTGAGAAAGCATTTGGGCAAAGGAGCAAGACATGGGTGGGGAAGCACCTTGTGAAGCCATGGGCTGGAGGAAGGAGGTAAGTGTGTGGGGGCATTGGAAGTGTGATTTTACTTGAGAGCAACGATATCGTCACTATTAACTGCCTGAAAGATCAGACCTCTGCCTCCTTTCCATGGGTTGTTGAGTGATTAAATACTTTATGCAAGCTGCGGTGAATAGCTCTGCTATCAGGTGGAGTATTAGTCATTTTTCTATTACTGTGAGAAAAGACCATAGCCAAGGTGACTTACCTAGAAAGGGCTTTCATGGCTCATGGTTCTAGAGGAATAAGAGCCATG
This sequence comes from Acomys russatus, assembly GCF_903995435.1. Classification (NCBI taxonomy): domain Eukaryota; kingdom Metazoa; phylum Chordata; class Mammalia; order Rodentia; family Muridae; genus Acomys; species Acomys russatus. Next base: position 1,604,973 of record NC_067147.1, read on the forward strand.
ACAGCAGAGCAGAGTCATGGTGGTTGGAGCAAGAAGCTGAGGCCTCACATCTAGAAGCAAACAGGAAGCAGAAAGCATGAAGTGGAGGTGACCTGAGTCTTAGAAAGCCCACCCTCAATGACACACTCTCTCCAGAAAGGCCATACTCCCTATACTCCCCCAACAATGTCATCAGTTGAGGGCCAAGTATTGCAATCCTATGGGGGACATAGCATTCAAACTACCACAGGTGTCCCCAAGAAGCAACCCTCGAGTTCTGAGCTATTGAAGAGGTAACGCTCACTAATAATGGCACATAAAGACTTCATATTTTAAACTAATTATCTTTCTCTACTCTTGGAATTAGATGTTTGTTATTTTGTATTAGATTCTGGAAAAATCTCAGGGAGAATGTTTGGAGAGTGTCCTATAGGGAAGCATGCCTTAGTATCCCTGAGTCAGGCACTGACACGGGTTGTGAATAAAGTAGGGCTGCAAAGAGTTAGTTGGCTATCTGAAGGAGTTAGGGGTATAATTAGGAGTAAAGTAATAGCCTAAGTTAGATGTAAAAGTACACTGTAGAAGGTGGCAAAGCTTTGCACGCTTCAGAGTCAGCACCAGGGCATCATAGAAACTGGATGTGATTGCAGTCTTAGCTGATGGCAACTCTGATCAGCTCAGTTCCCCAGGCTGGGAAGAAAACTTAAGCTCAGGCAACCAGAGCCAGGAAGCAGTTTTCCACAACGTGGTAAATAGAACGGTCACAGCAACATCCCACCATTCCAATGAGTACACTAGGCATCTGCTTTAGCACCTTCTAGTCCATTGAGTTCCATTTTCCTTGTTTACAATCTAGCATCCTTGGTTTGCTGCAGAGGAAGTAGAAGGAAAGGTTTCAGCCACGCCCACAGTTGGGCCTGTCCCAGCATTCCTGGGAAGACATAGAGCTCCTGCCTCTGGCATCAGGGCAGGTAGGTGGCTATACACAGTAGACTCATGAAGGCTTACAGAGATTCTCCATTTGAACTGGAACATAGAGATGAGGTACATGTGTGACCTAAAATCTCAGAAAAATTATTAAATCAACTTGTGTTTTGGGCTTTTAAATTTTGAAATGGCTGTCTGTAATTCTGACCAACTGACTGATTGACTAACTAACTAACTACTAACTAAAAATCGCAGTGAGCTTTTGGGTTTCTACATTTCCAGTCTTCCCAGCTGTCACACATGCTTCTCCACATTCAGGTGAGGGCAAGGCTGTTTGCTTTCAGTCTCGAGGGATCGAACACTTTTAAGGCAGGTCCACATGTGCCAGTATTTCTACTTCTTTGATTTGTTGACAATAAATCAACAAACATAAAGAAGGCACAAAATATAATGGCTACTATATGGAAAGCTTCCTTTATGGTGTGGTTGGAGGTTATACCTGGGCTCTCTTTATTTTTCTAAATGAACAAAGGTACACAGGGGCTGAGGAGATGGCTCCGCTGCTAAGGGGTCAAACTGCTTTTCCAAGCGACCAGGTTTGTGCCCAGGACCCTTTTTCGGTGTATACAATTGTCATTCCAGTCTCAGGGCATATGGCTTCTTCTAGCTTCTGCAGACAGCCTCTAAAACCAACCAACCAATCAACCAACCTATCAATCAATCAATCAAATAAAACAAAATTATCACCACCACCACCACCAAAAAGTAACAAAACCACACACACACAAAAGCCGTAGAAATAAACACAAAGATTCAATTTCCAGATCCTCTGTGTGTCTAGAACATTTTCAGAAGTCAGTGCTGAGGTAGTTACAGCGTTGTTAGGGACTGCCCGTACTGCTACCCGTACTGCTGCTTGTACAGCCGCCTGTACAGTGCCAGGGTATCTTTTTTTTTTTTAATGCTGTGAGGTGATTCACAGTGATGAGTGACTACGGGCCCCTAACCCATTTATGTTTAACTCATCTAAACATCATCCAAGAATTTCATCTGATGTTCTGTGTCTGTTTAATGTGGTTTATCCCTTGGAAATCAAAATATTAACAAGACCAAACAGAACTCAAACTAAAGGTCAGATCCGATTTCTTGGCTGCATGGGTGCTAGAGAGATCCAGAAGGGGAGATACTGATTTCTTATCCTCAGGGATGGAGGATGGCTCAGCTCTTAAGAGGACTTGATGCTCTTTAGAGGAATTAGGTTCAAATCTCAGTACTCACATGGCTTATCAACCATCTGTGACTCCAATTCCAGGGGATCTGGGTCCTCTTCTGACTTCCTCCAGCACCAGTCATGAGTGTGGCACACACAACATACATGTAAGAAAAAACTCATACACAGAAAATAAAACAACATAAAA